>NC_051433.1:27604760-27605558 GCF_001649575.2 Kryptolebias marmoratus | reverse complement strand
GGGGGGGGGGGGGGGTTGATGTTAGGAGGCTGGGGTTTGGGTTTCTGTTTTCTTCCACTAGGGGGAGTCATGAAGCCACTGTGGAGGACGGTCTGGGGCTTATTGCTCTCACCTGCATCTCGTCAAGGATCATCAGCAGCAGGATAAGAGGAGCTGGTTACCAGTCCTTCGGCGCCTGAGTGTTTGCCTCACACAGTCACCCTCCTGTTACCGCTTGATCTCAGTCACCTCGAACTCTTCAGTCATCTCGTGCTTTCACCATCCTCTGTTTGATTCTTGGATTCATTCCCACGGCTGGCTCAACCAACTACTCATTCTGTTCACCGATCCTGCAAACCCTGTCCGCCCTCCAACCACTATCCACTGCAAGCTTCCACTCACCTCTCCCTGGTGGACTTCCCATTATCATTGTCATCTGTAAGTCATTCCACCATTACACCTTCTTGGTAAAACATCCTGGAAATCACCTTCTCCACTTCCCATTGCAGAGCTCCAATCACTCCTACCTCATCACCAGCTGCCCCAGACAAAGAGACTCTTCAATCTTTTTGTGTGCAATAAATTTAATTTACTATCATCTGTCTCCCGAGAGAATCCTTGCATGTGGGTCAAGTATTTACCAAAAATCATGACAGATCTGAGTCAATTAGCTTTTGTTTAAGTGTTTTTCTATGAAGACTGACTGACTGACATGCCAGACCCAGCTGCAGAAACAATTCAAAGGGGGGGCATTCTATTTTTTCAAGGGGGCACATTTTTTTCAACAAACATTTTATTTGCTTCAAGTTGAACAGCGGC
>NC_051433.1:27588613-27604660 GCF_001649575.2 Kryptolebias marmoratus | reverse complement strand
AGTCAGTGTAACTGCATCTCCTTGGTCAGCAGTGGCTATTGAAAGGAGGCGCTCAGTCGGTTCGGACAGTTTGTTCACAAAACGGAGAATTATGGATATATTCTCTCTCCCTGTTGGATCTCTGGTTCCGTCTGCTTTTAATGTGTAAAATGATTCACCAACTTCTTTCACTATGTGCTCTCTTACTAAAGCACTCATCACATCTATTAGGTTATTCTGAATGTCATGACTTGTGTATGTTGCATTGCGAGGGATCGTTTTTGATATCCCTGCTAAATCAGCATCTTTCCTTAATGCAAACTCAAATAAAGACAAAAATAGTCCACATCCATCCTCATTCATGCCACTGTATGCATCGTGGTCACCGCTAAAAGGCAGTTGGTTCACAGCAAGGAACTCCACAACATCAATAATTGCAGATAGATAATATCTGTTGCGCTGCAGTTGATCGTTGTTAATTAATGTTGAGATTTCCTTGTTTGTGTGAGTTCGTCTTTCCTTGTCCCTCCACATAGCCTCACAAGCTAAGTGCTCTTTGGAAGCAGCATGTTTGTTTAGTCCCTTTCCAGCTTCCACTGCATGCTTCCAGTTGTGGAAACCAGTCACACTGAAAGTTAGATCACTGTTTCTGGATCCTTGTCCCTGAAACATTCTGCATGGGTAGCAGTATGCAGCATCTGCCTGAACTGAATACTCCAGCCAGGTAAAACGCCCATACCATGAACTGCAGAATGACCTTTTTATCCCAGAGAAAATGTGTGAAGGAAAACCCTTCAGAAGTGGTCTTTCGGGGTTTTCTGTGCCAAGGTCACTAGGCTGGAATGGCCTGTTGACATTCCTCCTCTCAGCTGTAATGTTACCACAGACTTCACTGTTGTTATTATTGACGTCGTCACTCACGTTTCTTCCGACTGGCTGAGCACTGCTCGGTTCTGCTTCTTGTGCTCCCTAGCTGCTGTAGCTAACCCTCCTAGCATGAATGTTTACTCCAGAGTTGACTTCAGTGCTTACGTTTCCAACTGAAATGGATGGTGCCGCTTCCTGTCCGCTCTCATTTTTTCCACTGTCAGTGTAATTCGTTGTCCTCTTGTTTTTTTGGAAAAAAGTCTGAATATCCATGATACACGGACAATGGTGAGCGTGACTGTTTCTGTTTGAAAACAGCTAGTTTGCGCATTAAGTCAGTGACCCGCCCCCCTCGAACTGTAGTTGGCTAGAATGTTGCCTTGGCTTCATTGATTGGCTGAATTGTTTGACTGACAAACAGAGATAGGAAAAATAGAAAGATGTACACTCAGAGATAGATTAAAAACAAACAAACAAAAAACTTCCCGTGTCCAGTCAGGGCGGGCACAGCTGACTCTGTGGGGGGGGGCAATGTCCCTCAATGCCCGCCCATGCCGCCGGGTCTGTGACATGCAACATGCTAGGTTTACTATGAAAAACAACCTACTGGATATAAACACAGGTTTCACATATTAGATGTAACAATTCTATGGGGCGCCATTTAGGACAAAAACTACAGGCACACCACTACAGGCTCAGTATAACACTTACAACAGTAAAACTGCAGACATATACTATTAAAATATCACACACGCATACCATTTAAAGCATGCAGACATAGAACTAAGGCACCTATCCGTGCTTGAATGATAGGTTGTACCTGTGTGGGTGTGTGTTTCAGTGACGTGCAGTGATGTTCATGGTTGGTGGGCACTGACTCCTTTAGAGTCAGATTTACAAATATATAAACACAAAAGGGTAGCTTATTCAATTGGCTACTGGTTATTTCATATCTCATCAGCGTTCTTCACACACACACACACACACACACACACACACACACCCTCTCTTTCTCTCTCTCTCACTCACACATGATAAGATAATGTTACAATTACTGTTTTGGCAGTCCGATGGAGCAAAACAAAAATTAACGGCTCGCTGCAATGCACGTGACTGTCACTCGCCTCTGCGTGAAAGGACAGCAGCAACAAGCTCCCGTTGGCTCATGTGCGCCCCCTTCAGTGCGGCAGAGTACTGCCTGCCTCACCCTGTGCCTTTTCATCGCGGTTTTATGTCCCCTCAGCAAAACTAAATATGTCACTAACAAACATTAAACATAAATGGTTAAAGACATTAGCCAGACTGTGGAAAATCTGGGTATATAAACCATTATATTGGCGACATGCAGCGATACGGCAACGGGCACGGGCCAATTGCATGTATCAACCCAGTTTGTGATGGATTGCGCAATCAGAGCACCTCGCGTTTCACCGCAATTTCAGCGATTTTTACTATAAAAATGTGATTTATACCATAAAAATGTTCGAAAATTACTCATACATAAAGATCAGTGGACAGAGGCCATTGTCTTTGATAATATGATGGAATGTTCATCAGCCAGCCCAGAGCAGATCCACAGATGTCCTTAGGCATGAGGGAGCAAAGCATCTTGTTTACATAAATTCTGAGAAATTGAGATAGCTGACTAAGGTCAGCCTAGGGGAGATAAATTCATAAACAGTAATTGTTTTGGTTCAGGCAGACTTGTTTTCTGTCAGCCTTGAAAGTCTTGATGATACTTCTCAATGGTGAATCCAAACAGCCAAATTCCAGGTCCATTCTGCCTGATTCGAGGGAGCAACTTCCTCCAAGATATAACCCATATTATGAGTTCTAGAACCGCAATTCAGTCAAACTTGAGATTCAGCTCCCGTAACCACACAGTTTGATTGTTGACCGCCAAACCCATCAAACGAATTTGACAACAAGTCAGGTAACTGCTTAATCCAAACAGCAGAAATCCTGTTATCAAAAACCCAAATATGCGAAGATCTTCCAAAGACAAAAATTGTCAGACAAACAATATTCCATTTCCTCCAGGAATCCATTGTGTATCCAGCAAAAAATGTCGCCTCAGGGTAAGTCAGAGCTCTCCCAAGTTCTATCTTCCCGTCAAGAAAATTTGATCAATTGCGTTGAAAGACCAGCTGACCAGATCCATGGTTTAAAAATTTTGGAGAATATGTAAAATAGAGGCTCCGAAAAGAAAGCAGGGAAGAGAGGTGGTGGTGGGTGGGGGGCAGTTCAGGAGACAGAGAGAAAAGAAACACATCCGGCTTCCACCAGGAGCAGAGTGAAAAAAAGACTTTGTTGTAAATACAAAGAGCACTAAAATTTGTTAAACCATTTCACAATAACTAAAGATATATTTTCAATGTTCATTTCAAAATATTTTACAATTAAAAGAGCATATTTCACTTTGGTATAAATCGAGTTTTCTTTGAGTCTTGAAAGAAGTGTAAGAACATTCTGTCTTTACAGATCAGATAGTGTGTGGAGCCTCAAAAAGCAAATTATGCAAAGCAATATCAGGGATTGAGTCATAACAGAATGACGTTTTACACAATCGGTTTCTGAATATGAGTGGAGGTCAGAGTATAGAAAAGAAAGGGTTAATGCTACAGTGCAATGAAAGATCTTTTGAAGAAGTTGAACAGCTAGAATCCTACATCCGACAAAAATAGGACATCATTCCCCTCCAAAAACTACAGCAACTGGTCTCCTCAGTTCCTACATGACAGACTTTTGGGGAAGAAAAAAAATGCTTCAGGGTGAGAAACATAATACTGTTGACAGGATTCACTAAAGAGACCTGGTAATTCAGCCACAACACAGCAAAAAGTTAAAGTAGCTTTATTAAACTACTGGGAGAATGTAACACTCCGTAACAGGAACGCCAGCAGCAGCTCTGGGGACAGAGGGGAGTTCTCACCTGATAGGTCACAGGGACAAAACCAAACTCTGAGTCGGAAAGGCAATGGTCGTTACTGGGAGGGCAGAGAGCAGGAGTCGTAACCAAAGGGTCAGGCGAAAGGTCCAGGTCCATCAAACAGGCAAGGGTAGTGATCCAATTAACTGTAATCCAGCAAAGGTCCGACAAGGGCAAGGCGCAGGGGGGAGTCCAAGGAACGAGAACAAGGTCGATGCACACAAGGTCAGTCAGAGAATGCTGAAAATCTAATTGCATCACTGCGTTCAATAATCTGGCACTGAAGGCGTGGAGAGGAGAAGAATATAAAGGGTGTAGACCAGGTGTGGGAGAGCTAATCAGGAAGGAGTCACGGGTGAGCTGAATAAGGTGTGACTGGTGGCGTGGCAAGACTGAGCATGAAGCAAACAGACATGAGCATTACAACTGTTTCAACTTTCTTGAGATGTGTGGTTGCTATTAAAATCAAAATGGTCTTATTTAAAACAATACAATTTTTTTGTTTCAATATTGGATATGTTCAATATTTTAGGGGTTTCTTTTAGATTTGCACTTTATTACATTTAATTTTTATTTACATTTTACACAACTTGCCATAATTTTTCAGAATTGGGGTTGTAATTTTCTTGTTTATACCAATATAGTTAGTATTTTCCCTTTTGCACACTTAAGAACAAAAATTTAAATGTCACAATGTAACACAAACATAGTGTTTATACTGTATGACCTTTTACTTAAAAAAATAGGCAATAGGCACTCCCCTAAGAACCCCCAAAACATGCTTTAGGTACAAAGTGTTGTGGCCCCTAAAGCATTCCTAAGCCTACACTTTTTACATGACTGTCGGCTGTTTTTGTGCATTTTTTCTCCTGTTGCTTCTGTCCCTCGCATAAATCAAACCCATATAAGCTTTGTTTACATTCATACACAGATTATCTTTTAAATGTATGCTTCTGTTTTTTTTTTGGTGCTGAATATTTAATTCTGAAAAGTGCTGCTGTGCACATCAGGAACACTGCCTTTCACCACTTCAGTGAATGTGGATTCCACTGTAATCCTCAGGATGCAGCTGAGCAGAACCCATCATGGGATTTCACACATCCATCTCTCTGCTCTTCACTCCCTGACATTCTTCTTCCCTTTAACCCCCCGCCCCCTCTTCATCTCATCTCTACTGACCTTCATACACAGAGCACTTCCTCCAGATTTCCATTTAAAGTAGGTGCGATGAGCTCCAATGTGTCAGACTAATCATTAAAACAAGTAAACAAGTGGGAAAGTGAGCAGAGTGCAGCACATTCAATAACAGCACTGGGGTTAATTGATGCAGAGGTAGTGAGTGCACACATACAACGTCAATCTGAACAAGACAATGAGTAGTTGAGATCATGGTTAAATGTATGCTGCTTGACATTAACAAACGAATAGTTATTTCTCCTGAGTAGATATTCACCTCCTGTGACATTCATTCTCCTGCCAGTACACACATGCATTAACATGCCAGAATACACACCCAAAGCAGCATGTTGGGCACTCTAACTTCTCTACCCTGAGAAGAGCATGCTTACAGCAGGTGCATGTACACACTGTCATATACTATGTGCACACAGTTATTAGCAGCTACTCACCATTAAAGAGTACAGCTGCTGCTATCGCACATTTCAGCTACTTTGCTTGATCGGTTAATGGCACTAATTTCCCATAGAGAGCCACCACCTGGCTTCCATGCCACTCTATCAACTTCTGATTAAAAGCTGAGTGGGAACACCAGCACTCCATAGAGCTCCTGGGTGGATAACAGTGCCTATGTTTGCTATGAAAGCTAGATATTTTATATTTGACAAAAGCATCTGACAACTGAATAGCTCCCAGTAAAACCAGTATCTCACTGGACTATGACTGTTGGAGACGAGTTCACTAACAGCATTCACGAGAAAGTTTCTAAAATCATAGGTAGAACAGGTGCTCGGTAGAACAGGTGGAGCAGTTGTTTCACCATTCTTTCTAAAGTTGGGTGCAAACTTATGTTTTTGCTCCCCCATATTTTGACTTGAAACCATTTTATCACCAAAATTAAGACAAAAGCATGTAGTGTTCATTGACTTTAATGTTACTTTCTTAATTTCAAACTAAAAAATGTATATTAAAATAATCACAATGATTTACACCCCCTTCCCTCAGCTTTGAATTGGTTCAGTCCAACTCAGCTACATTGGTAGCCACTAGCTTGCTAGTCAGTCAGCATTCAGCTGTGGAGATAAAAAAATGAAGGTGATTTTGTAGTGGTAAAACTAGGAATGGGCTGATAACCAGTTCCAAGGTATACCACAGTGTTACAAAGCCAAATTTCAAAACACCTTAATTTTTTTTTTACAGTATGTGTTTATGTGTATGTTTTTACAACATACTGTGCCTATGATTAAAATTACTTTTAATAAGATATCAGAGACAAAGCCCTCCCTCCTGACCCCCCGTGTCACATGTACATTTTATCAGGTGAATAACTAAGTCAGTCATGACTTGTTTATCAGAGGAGCAACACCTGTCTCTTTTCAAGATAATCCTATTTTGAAACAAATGTTTGTTACAAGCTAGAATAAGTAGTATGTTAGCAGGTGATATATACAGCCTACTACTGCAGGTTAGTCATGGAGTTAATTAACTGATATCAACTTGTGTCAGAATCCCTTTTTTTTTCCTGCTTGTTTTTTCTCCACTAACCCTTTTCCTTTTAGCATGAGATTAAGAGAGCATGCTGTTGAGTGGTGCTGCCACTGTCAGCACCTGGAACAGCTGTGAGCAATAACTCCTGATGGAGCTGTATGTATCATCATATGGTGATCATCTCCATTTTGACTGCCTTAGTAACTCATGTTTTCTATGGTGAAAAAACTAAATGCTTTTAAGAAACTTACCTGTATTCTTATTCAGAATCCTTTGTGTGCTCCCTGAAGCTCTCAAAGAAACTCTGAACTCTGTTTACCTCCAAAGAATTTAAGGAGAAGTCAGGGTAGCATACCCTTCACTCTTTCTGTCTGCTCTCACACTCATTTAATCTGAAAACCATTCTCACCTCCTCTGGATACTAAAATCATCTGCCCTCCCCTGTAAGTCTTGTAAAGAGAAATAACAAGTAAGACACATTGTATACTCTAAAAACCTATACCGAACACTACGGGTCTGAATGTCCAGGTCAAAAAAAAAAAAAAAAAAAACACTGATGAAAAACAAAAATTATTTAAAAACTGGTTCAAATCTGTCCATCTTCATTCCTAAAATGAACTGCAGTAGACTGAATTATAAACATGGGCCAGTTGTTAAAGTGGGTACAGAGTGAGCAGAGGCTGGTAGGATGCGGTTGGAGGTGTGCAACAAAATGTTGTGCGCCAACTAGAAAAGAGGTTCCTAAACTGGTCAGCTTTTGACTCTCAAAATAACAGCGGTAAAGACCTGTGACCTCAATTATTGCTGATTAAAGTGTACAAATGTTGTTAATAAGTCAGTTAGGAAAGGATATAGTCACAGTAAAAACAGCCTCAAAAATTATTATGATATTTTCATCAATTTATGACTTCTGACATGAACCAGGAAGAGACTAGAGTCTAGAGAGTGAAACCCGGAAACCAGACTCTGAGACGAAAATAAAGGTAAGTGACTTTGTTTACAGGTGCAAACTGAAACACTCCGGGAACCGGAACAGAGACAATCTTGGAGGTCTGCAAGGGCAGGGAAAGACCAGGTGAGTTGCAAGTACGGAGAGGTCCTGAAGAAACAACAACTTGAGTGTGGTAATAGTTTGTCTTTCCTTACTGGCTTTCAGGAGACAAGGAACACGGAGGTGCTACTGGAGGTGACCGGGTTGTTTCGAGAGGGGAGAAGTCTGGGAGCCCAGGAGGAGGTGAGGGTTTCAGGTGAGTGCTCCTGGGTCATCTGGAGGGGGGGAAGTAACACCCTGAGGCAAAGAGAAGAGACACAAGACAAGACAGATTAAGTTTCTCAGAGAGCTTCAAGCTAAGACTGAGCGGCTGCAGATTCTAACCAAAAAGGCATGATGCTCCAGCGAAGATCTAAATTGAGACTGGGACTTAAATACCGCTGGAGCCCATCAGGGAGATCAGCCACACCTGCGGAGGGTGAGTCTCAGGAGGAACAATCAGGGTAAGAGCAGCAGAAACAATGCTGATCATCACAACTTCTGCTTTTTATTTTTTTTAAACAGTTATCTAAAAATGTACTATTAGCATAATCTCAAGAACCCTCACTTGATATGACCAAGTGTGATTTTCCAACCTCTACTTTGGGCACAGCTTGTCTAGAATACAGTTTTGCAAGCCGTGTACTTGAAAATTGGCTGTGATTTTCAAAAACTGGCCATATAAAACAGAGCTCCACAGCTCACTGGTCACAAACACTTGTTTCAGAAAGACTGCTATTGTACATTTGCTTTTTTTTTCGCGCAGTTTTCTTGCGATTTTGAGTCGCCATCTAGTCTCCAGTAGTTGCAGTCCAGTTAGATGAAGGCTTAAAAAGGCTCTAGTTGTCTCAGGGGCAATTTAAAGATGTTCAAGGACATGGACTGGATGAGCTGACGAGACTGACAGACAAACCTGTTCTGTGCGATCAGCTGTGTTACATGTTGCCCATCTCCCCTGCAGCTCAGGCTTTTGCAAGGTGACCTCACAATTATTTAGAGCATCTTAAACACCCCCTGTTCCCATAGCAACCCTGCTGTGCTGACAGAGGTGAGGTCTCCCACAAAGAGAGTACACACTTTAAAACAAATGTGACCAAATACTTGTACACGTATGTCTGGAAAAGCATAAACCAGTCATTGCAGATGAGTTTTTGGCGCTCAGTCGTCAAAATAAATAGGCCAATATTGCAAAAGTGGAACATGAGGAGTTTTCTATCTGAAAATGAAGAATTCCCTCTACTCTCGCCTTCTTTCTGTGTGTTGATGCCTCTCTGCCACGCTCTCAGTGGGCAGGCCGTGCACGCCTCTGTGCTCGTTATCAGAACAAACAGAGATGAGGGTGGAAGAGTGGGGTACAAAAGCGCCATGCACCAGAAAGGGAGGATAAAAGACTGAAAAACAAGAGAAAGCCAAACATGCAGTCACAGGGGAAACACTAGGAATGTGATTCTTTCTGCTCACACCTGCTTTGCACAGGGAGCCTTTCCATTTTAAAGCATTAAAAATGTGTGCAACACCACATCAACACACAAGATAGTCAGTTGGAGAAAAATAAAATCTGAATCCACTTTATATTCGATGCACTTTTCCCTGAAGGAATTAGTGAATAAAAAGAAACCAGAGACAATCCAAAGGCTGCAATACGCTTGTAATGAATAAGACATTGCATTCTAATTGGAAAATCAGTGAAATCTCCTTGTCTGCTATCTGTGAAACAAAGATGAAGCCAATCAACTGTCTTTTTATGTCCTTGGAATCCACATTATCAAGAAATATCCTAATAAATGTAGCAGACACAGCTCAGAATAAGCATTATGAAATGTAAATATCAGCATGTCCTCAGGTAGAGGACATATAAAGGATCTACTTTTCAGAGCAATCAAAAATAAAGCTACAAACACTCATTGTGTATTCCAATAAGGCATAATTGCAAAATTACAATGATTTTGTTTGGGTCTGTGGCTTTTTATTTTGTGATTTCAAGGTTTTCTAAGTGGTTCAATATAAAGCAACTTGACCTCTCTTGTTTCTTGAAGATGTTTCATCTCTCATTCAAAAAGCTTCTTCAGTTCTGATCATTGTTTGGTAGTCCGAGACTTTCAAGTTGTTGTTATATCAATCACAATAATAGGACCATTAAGGTCACATGAGTCTCTAACCCAGGATTCTAACCCTGATTCAGTGGTTAAATTACCTCTTCATGTTCTGCAGAAGCCTGTTAATGACATACTGATTCAAATCAGGTGTGTTGGAGCAGAGAAACAAGTAAAACATGCAGGATAGTGGCTCCCCAGGACCAGGGTTGCCTACCATCTCTAACCCATGCCTCTTTTCTGTGAGTTTGAGTCGTTGTCACTTGTTGATTGCTTTCTAAAAAGGCAAAAATATGAGCTGCTTTGGTCACATGTTTCAAGGTATAAATGGTTGTCTTAACCTGACAAGTTGGCTCGTCTGTTTCGGGCCATCTGTTTCTGTAGCTACCATTTTGTTTTTACAATATAAAAAGATCTTAACATTCCTCACTGCAGTGGACTTCATAAACTGTTCTGTTAAGCTTGTGTGAACCAGTCTCTGTCTGAGTTTTCTTAAGTTTGAAATGCACTGTAAAATTGTGCTTGGGAAAAAAAAGTCCTTCTGCCATTGCTGAAAAAGACTACTTAAATCTCAAATAGAGTTTCGAAATAATCTAGACAATCTCTAGTTGAGGTTTTTGAGATTTAATGAGTTTTCTTCAACAATAAGCTCCTCTTTACCACTCTTCCATAAATGATAAAGGAAGCCATTTATGTCAAAAGAGAGAAACCAACTTTAAACAGAGGAGATCTCAGCTTTCAGCTTTCAAAAACCTATAATGGAGCATTAGGCCTGATACCTAGTCAGTTTCACTCCAATGAACACTTGCATTCATGTGACCAGAGTGGCCCATCAGTGAGTCAGGCTAACAAGGACCCTAACGAGCCTCTATTGTTAGGAGAGTGAGGGTAATCTGCATGTGAATCCAACTCGTAGAACATCTCTGTTTTAAAAGCTCAAACTCCACCCTCTCTGCTTTTTGAATTGAGAAAGCTCCACCTTCAACTACAGAATAGAAATCCAGTTGTTTTTGGTTTTAACCTTTTTTTGGATCTCCCATAAAGCTTAGAATGGTAAAGAACCTGGGCAATAGTTACTGTAGCTCAGTCTCTCCCATCTCACCTGCTGAAGCTTGGAACACAATAATAATAATAATAATAATAATAATAATAATAATAATAATAATAATAATAATAATAATAATAATACATTTTATTTGTATAGATCTTTTTTAAGTACTTCAGTGCTATGTACTTTTACAGGAGTACAAAAATATAAAATCAAACAATAGAACACAACACATAAAGAAGACTAATTTAAACATCAAAAGCAGTTTGAAACAGGTGGATTTTGAGTTCTTTCTTAAAGGTAGGGAGATTGGAGCAGGCAAAGAGCAGTAGGGACAGTGAGTTCCAGAGGGTGGGGGCGGAGCTGGAGAAGGCTCTGTGTCCCCAGGTTTGGAACTTGGTCCTACAGGAGAGACACAGAAGGTTGGCATTGGAGGAGCAGAGGGAGTGAGAAGGAGTGTGGTGATGGAGTAGGTCAGTCAGATATGGAGGGGCCAGATTATGGAAGGCTTTTATGAGGAGGATCTTGAAATGGATGTGCTGAGTGACAGAGAGCCAGTGGAGGTTCTGCAGAACAGGTGATATGTTCACAGGAACAGGTGTGGGTGAAAGGTGGGGCAGCAGAGTTTTAGATGTATTGCAATTTTTTTAGGATTTTGGATGGTGTACTATTGCAATAGTTGACTCTGGATGTGACAAGACATAGATTAGGATTTCAGTAATGGAAAAGGTGAGTGATGGGCAGACTCATGCTATGTCTTTGAGATAGAACAGGGGTGTCCAATCCTGGTCCTTGAGGGCCACCATTCTGCAGGTTTTACTTGTTTCTCTGCTCCAACACACCTGATTTGAATCAATGGGTGATTAACAGGCTTCTGCAGAACATGAAGAAGTAATTTAACCACTGAATCAGGTGTGTTGGAGCAGAGAAACAAGTAAAACATGCAGGATAGTGGCCCTCCAGGACCAGGATTGGACACCCCTGAGATAGCAGAATGCAATCTGGGTTATCTGTTTGATGTGTGACTTGAATGAAAGAGTGGAGTCAAGAAGAATATCAAGATAACGGATGAGTGGGGATGGAGTGTGTCAGATGGGGGGGAGACGGAGGCAAACCCAGTACGCAGACTCATCGTATAAATGAAGGAAAACAATTTTATTAACTTAAATAAACAAACAAAAAGGCTGGCGTGGCAGCAAAACTAACACTAACAAAATACAAAACTAGAAGCAAGGCATGACAAGGCGAGGAACGAGAAACAAACAGACAAGGCGGAATGATTCAGTGAGGAGCGATGAAAAGTGACCGGTTCTTAAAGACAGAGGATAATGAGGTAAATGGGCACAGGTGAGTGAATATGATTTCTAACAGGTGGAGATGGGCGTGGCAGACATGACAGGAAAAGTACTGGGCAGGTGGATAGTGACATGGCATGAACACAGAAACTCAAAGGACAACCATACCAAAACAAAACAAGACCAGCAAAAAACTCCAAACAAAGAACAAAACCCTAACAACACCAACAATCATGACAGAGTGAGAGTGATGTTGTCAAGGTTGAGTCAGTTTTAAGTGGACTTAACACTTTTTGGAATAAATTGTAGAGGTCTATTCAAAGATCAATTCCTTAAAGTTTCATTAAGATCCATCTAGTGCTTTATGAGTTAACTTTAAATAGGTAATGACAAAATTTGAAACAAAGATCTTTTGCATTCTATTAACATTCAATAAATGCACTGAGGAACAGTCTCAGCTACTACCTCACCAAGATTTAGGTCAGTATTTGTAAAACTAACTCAGTTATAGCCATTTTTGAGTTTTGGAAGTCATTTGGTTGTGTCAACTATCTTGAAATGTGTTGACTTCAAAGGTTTATAAGTTGTAAATGCTCATTCAATAAATACTTTCTGCAAGTTTGTCAAGTGTTTCATTAGATATGTTACTAAAAAACTTACACATGCAGACATGGATTAAAAAAAGAGAAAAAAAGGGGCAACTCTAGACTTTTGCACAGTACTGTACTTATATGTTTATGACTTTGTCAAAAGTGTTAAATAGTGTTTAGTGGGAGGTGTGTCCCACATTTTTTAAATCTATACTTGTGTTTGAATTTTTTTCTTTTCTGCAATGATTAATTTCTTTGTACTGTTCACAGTTTAACTATAGCTCTATTCACACACGATTAGTTTTACCTAGAGACCACATGTAATAAATAAATTACTCCCCAATGTCTGTTTTTTATGTGGCGCATTTGCTGAAATTTATGGACATCTTCTGGATATGATGTTAACGCGCTGCATATTGCGTAACATCCGCTTAGAGCTAGCCTGCTAGTAGTTTACAAACAGAAGAAAATTATTCTTACCACATAGAGCAATGCTTGATGTGAGCCACCATTTGCATGTGATTTTGCTCCTTCTTCAGCCTTTTTTTTTATGGTGACCATTACGAGTCGATAGGCTTCTGCTGGCCCGGGACACAAAAGGTTATCTATTCACTCCAATGCAGCCTCCATTGCCAAAAGCAAATAAAAATGCGCCCAGGAAACAAAAAACACCCAAATACGTATCGGATCCTGCTTATTTCTGTCTAAATCACAGAAATGCCTATTTGCATTGGATTAGTACTATCGCAGGAAATTTGCAGGGGAATTTTTACTTTACAAATTACTGACATGGCCGATTCGTACGGGATTAACAACACAGACAATTCTTGTAATTATTACAAATAGCATGTGGTTCCTAGGTAAAACTAATCCTGTGCAAATAGGGCTAAAGTGATAAAAACCTTTATGGCCTTTGGTGTTTTTTGTGAAATAAGTTTTTTTTCTGCTATTTAAGACAATGTTATTGTTTTTCAATTTTATCTGTTCATTGAAGTAATGCAGAATACAAATATTTTTATATTAGTTAAGAAACTAGGGTCTGCAGAACAAATACATGCAATCTGTCATTTTTGTTGTTACAGTCAATGCATCTGTCATGCTTGGGGTTGTAGGTTAGACTAGTAGTGGGTCTATGACATCATAGTTTTCAGAAGGTTGTGTTTAAGCTGTCCACACAAAAGCACAAGCATGGCTTTTCAAGATTTTTTTCACTTTAGAACCCAGCTTTGAAAATGTCTTTTAGGGGTTCCTGAAATGCTATTTCCAAGTGAACACAAGGCTGAAACAATACAAATACGTTTATATATTTGCTAAAATGTTCCCCTGTAAATGGGGCCTTGGTCACATTTTAATTTAATCTGCCACCATAAGTTCAGACAATTTTAGTTTCTGACCTCCCGCTTTAGAGATGAGGAACAATTTGCAGCCCTGCATCTTATCCATGGCTAAAAACAGGTCCCCCAACCCCACACCATTATGGAGTCAGCCTTTGAGCTCCCCTATCTCATGAGGGAAACACCTTTATGCCTGATTTCTGAATATCTACTGTCTGCTTCAAATCCCAAGTAGCTGCACAGCCTGAATAGAAGCTGACGTCAGACTTTGATAATGCTCCAGGAGTCTGACACTTGTGTGTTATGACCTAAACAAACTCACAAAGTCGATCAGGAGTTTGATAAAAGCCAATTAAATATGTCAAGCCTTAGGTAGAAAGTGAAAACCTGATGACTAAGGCAGTAGCAGTACTTAGAGCTACCACAAAGGGTCTCCGCTCCACCAAAAACATCAAAGGGATTCTGTGGGCACCCCCTTCCCCCCAATGAGGTTTTGTCCTCTATGCTCCCTGTGCGAAAAGGGAACAGGTGAATGGACAGGAGACTGAGAAGAAACTGAGATCCAGCTGCTCTATAAGTGATTTATACTACTTTCATAGCTCAACAGTTTTATAGATTTTATTACAGTACACTTTACAAGGAAATGTAAATCTGATCATCAGCCATTTCAATTGTATTTCTGTTAATATTACAACATGCCACAACTTTGGTTAATATAAGTGAATAGTGTTGCATATATTTACAAACACCACTGAAAACTGTCATTAACGGCCTCATTTTGGAGAAATAGTGGTCAATCCTGATTGATAAGCTAATGGCAAGTTCAAATTCAGGTAGAACTGAAGTGGATTATTGTCATCTTAAAACAACTCCAAACTCCAAGTTTTTATGGTGGTTCTTGTGAATGCTATTTCAATGAACCTTGCCCCAGTCGGCACAGGAAGTGCTACTGTTGGTGTGGCTTTTTACTCTTCTACATTACAACAGATTTGTACAGAATATGAAAATAACCATGTAATGTGAAATTTAGTGTAAATGCTTACAAAATAAGTTTTGCTTTTTTAACCTAAAATATATACTTGGTGGTATACATGTCCCTGCCTCTCACACAGTGACTGCTGGAGATAGGCCCCAGCTCCTCACGACCCAGAAAAGAAAAGCGTGTAAGGAAAATAATAATATATATTATTATATAATTTTACTTTTTATTTTTGTCAGGAATTGTGCCTGTCTGTCATTTGTTTATCCATGCCCACCTCCTCTGTTGTGATCAGTGTTATTCCACCCACCATTTGGCTGCTACATTTAAACCACGGGTGTCAAACTCCATTCCTCCGGGGCCGCTCTCTTGCATGTTTTAGATGTGTTCTTCCTTTAAAACACTTGGTTTAAATGGATGACTTGTTGCCATGCTCCTGGAGAACCTAATTTGGTGAGGAGGTACTTAAACCATTTGAATCAGGCATTAAGTGTATTGCCAGAAAAGAGCAGAAAACATTTCAGCCCATTATGTCTAATGATTTTTGATATTTTGGGGGGGTAGGTGTACCTTCCCACAAACCCACCTTTGAATAGAAAAAGATGGTGGTTTTGAAAGCCGATTACTCAAAAATTAAATCAATTTGACACTTATTTGTAATGACATTCTTTAAATATATGTATATCCTATTGAAAAACAAGAAAATACACACTATAAATAGCTTACTTTTAAAATGAAGGTTCTTAAAAAGAACTCATTTTGAAAAATTGAACAAATTTCAATATTGACCTGAACAGCAGACATGGCATTTTTGGGATACCATATTAAAAAAATGTATGTTGAAACCAAGCCCCAAAAGCTTTTTTTCAGCCTGCTTTGTGGTTTTAACAAGCCCATTTTTAGTAGGGGTCTGGAACTGTCGAATAAAGATTTATTTGGCTGCAAAAATGCTTCCAAAGATTATTTGACAGATGGAAACAAATTTCGAAAATGGACAAAATTGAGTATTTTTTGACCATTTCCCAAATTTGTATTTTTCATTGGATTTTAATAAAACTTCTTTACTACAAGTAAATTAGGCTGCTGAACATACAGGTGCTGGTCATAAAATTAGAATATCATGAAAAAGTAGATTGATTTCAGTAATTCCATTTAAAAAGTGAAACTTGTATATTATATTCATACATTACATACAAACTCATATATTTCAAATGTTTATTTCGTTTAATTTTGATGATT
>NC_051433.1:27585368-27587332 GCF_001649575.2 Kryptolebias marmoratus | reverse complement strand
AATTTTCTGATATGATGAATTTGAGATTTTCATTTGTTGTCATTTGTAATCATCAAAATTAAACGAAATAAACATTTGAAATATATGAGTTTGTATGTAATGTATGAATATAATATACAAGTTTCACTTTTTAAATGGAATTACTGAAATCGATCTACTTTTTCATGATATTCTAATTTTATGACCAGCACCTGTATTAAAGACATCCATTTTTGGCTATCTTCAATAGTTACCTTGATATTGCAGGAAGGAAATAGGGATTTTTAACAATGAATGTTAAAATGAGGTCAGTAATTAGAAGTACAAATCAAGATACTCCTTGAAACCCATCTTGATGTCCTTCATCTCCTGAACTGTCC
This sequence comes from Kryptolebias marmoratus, assembly GCF_001649575.2. Lineage (NCBI taxonomy): Eukaryota > Metazoa > Chordata > Actinopteri > Cyprinodontiformes > Rivulidae > Kryptolebias > Kryptolebias marmoratus. Next base: position 27,586,973 of record NC_051433.1, on the reverse strand, counting down.
AGATTCTCCCATTGGTAGTGGTAGTTTTTTTTTTTGACCATGGCTTCAAAGTCTGTGGTATCTGGAACTTTGAACAAAGTCTCTTGAACTCAACATTGTTGCAAGTAATTGACACTTGCCTCTGTCTCGCTTACAACCTCTATCACCTCTCCAACAACGAAGTATGGTTTCCCATCTTGATCAATGTAAGAAACAGCAATCCATTCACCAGTCTGTGAGAAGTTGTACTCAAAATCTATCTTGACTGTCTTCAACAGGGTTTCACTTTCAGTGTCTGTGTTTTCTGAAAAAATAAAATAAAAAATGCAATAATAAGAGTACTACACTTTCACTGTACTGATGTATATGTGGTTACAGCCTCGTTATAACCTCATTTAGGCAATCTTAGTCCTCAGGGGCCGCTATGCTGCATGTTTAGGTTTCTCTGCTCCAACTGACCTTATTTCATTGACGGGTGATTAACAGGGTTCTGCAGAACTTGGTAAGAGTAACTGAACTGCATCTGAAAAGATTAAACAGGAAAAAAAGTTTGTGTGTGATATCTGATACAGAGTAGATTTAATTTAAAATGTACTGGGTGAGGTTAAAACTTATTTTATTATGCAAAGATCTGCAAGTTGCAACATACCTGTTTTTTTTCTTTTTGGTGGAAGAAGTTGCACAGATTTTCTTTAAGATCTGCCGTGCTGCCTGACATTCTCAGGAACTCACATTTCTGGTTGAGGACAATCTTCCGGTACTTGATCTTTGCCTTTAGGGCAGACTTACCACCACCAAAAAGCAGGGCTAATAACCATGATTCATTAAGTTCTAAAGGATCAACTTCATGTGAGAAAACTTAATTTATTCACTAATCGAGTCTGCTTCCCCTTTTGCTTTGTTTGTCTCCTAGTTCCCCTCGTCTCATCTATTAAATTTTTTTTTATTCCTCTTGTTTTTTGTGTTTGTTTTGTTTTCCGCATTGCTGACTTCATCATATCTTCCCTTTTGAGCAAAGTTTTTGCCATTAAGAAGTTTTTTTTTTTCTTCTTCTCAGTTTATTTTGGCGGTCAACATTGACTTTAATTTAGGAAAGTTTCAGTCAAGTTAGTCAGAACTGTAGATAAACTCCGACTGACCCTGAAGACTCCTATACCTCTGCCTCGCCGTGAACCAGCTTCGGACGCCCACCTAAGGGTCGAGGATCTGCTCAGCTCCTGCTGACTGAAAGGTGTCTTGAAAGCGATCTCTTTTGGCCACCTTTCATCACATTTAAGCTTAAAATTCCTAGTTGGTACTATCACAGCGGCTGAAAAGGTCAACTCCTGGTAGGATAAAATCTCTAATATTCTGCTGGTGTAATTCTGATGATCATAAGACTACAAAGGTCTTCAACTCCAAGTTAATAATTTCTCACTACACAGCCAATTTCAAAAGTGTTAAATGTTTTGGTGTTAGCAGACTTTGTGCAAAAGCAGAGTTAATTTTACACTTATAGAGTCACATTCTGTTCATGTAACTCTGGGATGTATATTATTAGTAGTTAAAATCCAGTGTTAAAACAAAGTGTTTACGTATCAAATCTAGAGGTGTTAAAATGGAATCAATAACTCTTTACTTCTTAAC
>NC_051433.1:27579319-27584091 GCF_001649575.2 Kryptolebias marmoratus | reverse complement strand
ACTCTTAAGAAGTTAAAAGAAGTACTCTGTGAGAGTTAATATTAAAATCTAACACTGAATTAGTGTTAGTAAGTGTTAAATTATTAACTCCAGCAGATTTGATATTTGACACTTTATAAGAGTTAAGGTACCAACTCTCCAAAAAGAGTTAAATCAACACTTTCTGGTGTGGACCCATATAGACACTTTAAAAGTGTTGAAATCAAATCTGACAGTGTTAATCTGGGCCTCCTGGATTTGCTGTGTACAATTTCCCTAAATTCACAATAATTTTTGTTTCTTCCACCCTCACGTCACCTTTAATTTTTTAAAACCCTTCTGCCTCAAAATTTTAACTTCTTTGCTTTAATTATAATTTTTCTGTTCAACCTTCATGCCATTTCAACCCCTCAGTCATCATTTTATGACCATACTCAAATGTGCAATATTTTCATAACCTGCCAGAACTTGTGTTATATCTGTTTGTTTAATAAAAGTCACATAAATAATGCGAAAACTTACCTCAATTGTGTGTGTGTGTTTTGATATGATTATGATTTTAATCCGAAGTGAAGAACTCATGATTTAGGGTAGCAAAATTTTGAGAATGATAACTAAAAATTATAGATTTATGTAATTTTTTCCCTCTTTGGATGGTGGTGCCCTGGAATATAATAATTTATGAATTATTAATGATTCAAACTTCTCCATCTCATAAAAAATATATACCCTCTTCCCTACAGGGGACACACTCATAAGCCATCTTCAGATTTTCAAAACACATGTAGACTGGAAAGTCAACCTCCCATGACCCCCTTAGTAACCCTGCAATTGGTTGTAGCCTCCCTTCCAACACCCTAGAAAAAATGTTCCTGGGGAGACTGAGAAGTGTGATCCCCGATAGTTGGAAGACACTCTCCTGTCCCCTTTTTTAAAAGTGGGAACCACCACCCCAGTATGCCAATCCATAGGTGTTGTCCTGATCCTCCATCAGACTTGTCAACCAGATTTGTCATCCATGGCCTCTCTGAATTCTTCCTATGCCCGAGGGTACACCAACGGGTCCTCTGGTTGCTGCCCTGACAGGCACTAATGACCTTCAGGCCACAGCTCCTGGAAGCTGCAGCTACAGTGGAGGCCCTGAACATGGCCCATTTGGATTCCATGTCCCTGACAGGTGAAAAAGTCTTCCGGAAATGTGAGTTGAACATCGTACAAACAGGGAGCTCTGACACACGTTCCCAGTTCACTTTCACTACTCATTTGGGTTTACAAAGTCTATTCAGCAGCCTCCCCTGCCACAAACCTTCCCTCCTGCAGCTCAGAACCGCAGAAAGGTGACCCTCTTGTTCACCAAAGAAAACTCCAACACAGAAATGCTCAACTGGGGACTTCTGAATATCCCCACACTAGCAAAACGCCTCTTTCCCTGGGCAACTCTGGTTTAAGAAAGAGTCCAGCTCCTCTCCAGGAGTTCTAGAGCCTAAGCTGTGCGTAGAGATGAGTCCAACTAGATTTAGTTGATATTCCTCAACCTCAAACACGAGCTTTGGCTTCTAACCCACCAGTATGGTGACATTCCATATTCTTAGTGCTTGTTCATGCTGCTGGGAATTCACATGGCCAGGGACACTCCCTCGCCTGCTGCCCAGCCTACATGGCACCTGACCTCAATAGTCTTTCTTGTGGGTGGAGAGCCAACGTAGAGGTGGCATCCTGTTTCTGATTCAGGTTTGGCCCGGCCGAGCCCCAGCAGCCGGGCCCAGAGTTCCTCCCTTGGCCTGGCTTCAGGGGGATGCCCTGGTTTTCCTTTTCTGGGGGAGGTACACTGATGCATATGGTGTTTGCTCATCAGGGTTTTTGAATCACTCTTAGTCTGACCCCTAACCTGAGGCCAGTTTGCCATAGGAGATCTTACCATGGGCTAATGCCCCAGACAACACAGGGTCACGGGCGTACTCAAACCCCTCCACCATGTTAAGGTGGCAAATCTTCAGTGGTGCAGAGGTCATGAAAAACAGGTAATTCTTCATACTGCAGCTGCAGTTTTTCTATTTTTAGGTTTTAGCTATTGTTTTGCTAATTTAAACTTTTTGCTGAGATTTTCCTTAGTTTAGTTTTTAGCTACAGTTTTACTAATTTTAGCTTTTATGTACAATTTTTGTATTTTTTTAGCTATAATTTTGGTAATTTTAGCTTTGAGCAATAATTTTGTTCATTTAGTTTTTAATTACAGTTTTGCTGGTGTGCACGTGGATGTACTCCAGTTTCCTACCACAGACCAAAAACATGCATGTTAGGTTAATTGGTAACTCTTAAATTGTCCCTAAGTGTCAGTGGTTGTTTGTCTCTATGTGGCCCTTCAATGGACTTGCAACCTGTCCAGGGTGTCCCCCACCTCTCGCACAATGACTGCTGGAGATAGACAACAGCTCCTTGCGCCCCGAAATGGAGAAGCGAGTAAAGAAAATGCATGGATAAATGATTTTAGCTATTCACTGTTTTGATTGACTACGCTAATAATTAAATTAACAATTCATTCTTCAACAAATTTCAGCAGTCATTCAACAATCAAGATTCCCAGTGCAGTTCTCTAGTTTATCCATGATTTGCTTTGGTTGCTCCAAATTAGTAGCCTGTCACATTTTAAGGGGAACTGAAAATGTTGCTATAATATGTTACATGTAAAACAAACAGTTGCATAAAAAGTTGAACCAGGTGTTCAGTCTTTACTAATATGTAGCACAAAATCAAACTAAACCAGGGTTTACGCTAACAACAGTCCCATCTCACAAAAACTGCACATAATTCATTGTTCTCAGCCGAGTCAACAAAGAAGTAACTTCCCAGAGATTTCACTTATCCCTACAGCCTCACTGGCTGTCTTTGATGCACCCCCTTTTCCCTCTGACTGTGGTGCTGGATGGGTGGAGATGGAAAGGTACTGTGATGCAAAGAACAGACTGGAGCGAGACAGAGAAAACCCAGGTTCACACCAGGGTGGCTTACACTTCTGCTTTCAGTTCATACATACATCCTCAAACACAGGCCCCTGCATATGTGCATTTATTCATATTTAAGGGTGCACACACACACACACACATTCAGAGCAGCTTCTAAAGTATGTGCCTCAATACCAGCTGCTCAGCCCATCTGTGAAAAGGTAAATTGAATTTTACAGGCACAAAGCTGACTCCTCTGCGGTCTTTTGAAAAAAAGCTCCACTTTGTGAGTCTAAAGCTTTTCTAAAGCTTTTGTCTCTTCATCACCCCCCCCCCCCCTCTTTTCTGTCTGTCTCTGTCTCTCGACTTCTCTCTCTGTGGGGGAAATGAAGGTGTGAGAAACAGTGATCGATATGCTCATTAAAGAGCTGTGTCTTTGGAAGGTCTGTAGAAGGTCTGCACAATGCTGCACACAAAGAGTGCAGAGGCAAACGCTGCATTGATAAAGCCCCATATACCAGCACACTGTCCAAACAACACTTCTCACTAAGAAAGAGCTCACAGAGAGTAAAAACAAACCCTTGTTACTTCCCCCCACTGCTCCCCTCTTTCTCAGCTTCTCCTCCTCTCCTGCTGCCTCTTTGCTTACTCAGAGATGTAGTTAAAGCACTTTCATTCTGCTTGGGCAGAGGCTTTTCCAATCTGTGTATGTCTCTATTATTAGATGCTTCCAAACATAGCCTGTGTTTCTGTATCAAGTTAACACAAACAGTCATGCAGCGAGTCACTCTGCCCACACAATTAACCCCCCCACACACAGAGGTGCTGAGAAAATGCAGTTTGATATGTTAACTTCTAATTAACAACAGCACCGCCGCCTCCACTGCTCTCCCTCATGTGCGCAAGTAAGTGTTTGTATGTGAGCATACGTGTCAGGCAGGAAGGATAAACACTGACAGGTGGAGTGAAATTACCAGTGTGAGGGATCCATCTGTGTAAGATCCACCATATGCATTTCAAAAACTCTGCTGGGGTATTTTTGTGCCATCTGATGGAGAGAGATTGACACTGTTCCATTTGGCAGGATGTTCTTATTTGTTAACAAAATACTCCACGAATCTCTGACTTTTACAAAAAAGAAAAAATTGGTATTATAGTAGCTGCGACTGATCTCTAACTTATACTCTGTGCATGTACATGTATGTGCTAATGGATTGCACATAATCATTGTTTAAAACTTGGTCATTGACTATTGGAATCAAATGTGTCTCTTTTACAAAAATATCTTTTGTAACTCTGGATGAATTTTTTTGAAACTCAAAATATAAACATTGGATATTCATTTATGGCTGATTAATAGGATAGTCCAGTCAACTTTGAAATTATGTTTTGTCAAATATCTTTCAAGACTTAGTACCTTATTTGTCAGGATTGGGTTTTCTTTGGGTTTTCTTTTGTATATGGGTTTGTTGTTTTTTTGTGTTTCTGTAGTTCTGTTTTCTTTCTGTTTAATCCTGTGTTCAGTTTAACAAGTTCTTGTGTGTTGGGTTTTATTTTTTCTCGTGTTTCTAGTTTTATTTTGGCTATGTATGATCTGTGTTTTGTCCTTCCTCTGTTGTGTAGACTTCTCTCTGTACTCTTTGTATTCCTGTTATTATTCATCTGTCAAAGTTTGGTGTTTTCAGTTTGTTGTTTTGATTATTGTCTTGTTTCGGTTTGAGTTCTTGTTTCAGTTTAGTTTTTCCTGTTCATGTTTGTTGTCATCATTCACCTGTCCTCTGCTCAGTAGTTTTCTGGTTTCCTGTCACACCCATCTCCAGCTGTCTTCACTTCTAATCACACACCTGTTCC
>NC_051433.1:27576767-27579235 GCF_001649575.2 Kryptolebias marmoratus | reverse complement strand
TCTCTGTTTTTGCTTTGCCTTGTCCCGCCTCTGTTAACCACCTAGATTTTTGTTATTGTTAGTTTTGCTGCCACGTCAGCTTTTTGTTTGCAGTTTTGTTATTTAAAAATAAATCTTTTTGTTTTTCAATTATGAGTCTGCGAATTGGGTTCGCCACGCTCGCACCACTTCATGACAGAATCTGTCCTCAGCCAATCCCTTGTTTGCCTGCCACCCCCATCTACACCTTCCCCAAGTTAGTAATTACTCATCTGTGTCCACTTCCCCAAATTACCATCAGTCCTTAAAACCTGGTCATCTTCCTCACTTACTCACTGGTGTGTTGTCAAGTTTCCCTGCTGTCAGGATTTTGTTAGTTTTTTGTTAATTCGTTTTTGTCTGCTGCCAAATCAGCCTTTTGTTTTTGCTTCTTTGAATAAATTAGTTTTTTTTCTTGAAGCTCTGTCTGCATCTTGGCTCCTAACCTTTCATCATCCACTCACCAAACCCGACTTGATCAACTGTGATATCAGTCACAGAGTATGCGAAAAAGGCAAAAGTCTTCATCCAGGACAGCCAAACAAGGGCCTGATTTTTATAATTTGTCAGACTTATAAAACACCTTTTCTAGTACTCGGAGCACACAATTTCACCAAGTCCATACGGTCATTTAAAGAATTGTAGGATCTGTATCACCACCAAAAAATAATCACTTGTTTTGTTTTTGGGACAACCCCAAAATTTCCTGAAAATTCATCAAAACTTGTTCATTAGTTTTTAAGTAATCTTGCTCACAGACAAACAGATGGATGGATGGACAGACAGACAAACCAACCAACACTACCAAATACATAACCTCCTTGGTTGACATAATTAAAACTCTACACTTTCGCATGGCACTCTTTATTTAGTTTGTCACTTTTTTCATAACCAAACAATGCCCATGTTACTATGCAAATGTATGTGTGCGGAGGATAGATAGACCATGTATATGCTGATGATGCCAAGGCTGCTCAATGTAGCTGTAATGTATGGTAAATACTGATGTACTGTCACTTTAAGAGAGTGCTCGCAAAGGATTCTGGGAACCAATGTACGGGAGTTAAGAGAACAGTTAAGTTGAATAAAGACGTTTTGAGTGAGACTAGCAGCACCCTCTTTTGTCTTAACATATGTACAAGAAAGTACATTACAGTAGCGGTCTGCTTACTCAGTGGTTCAATTCAATCAAAAGTTTACTCAGCTGACTATACTCATGACATATAATATTTCTTTTGGCGGGGGGTAAACTGGCCTACATTTACTTTTCTTCATTTCAAAAACGTATTCAAGTGGGTTATATTATAAACATGGGAGAAGCTACCATGGCAGGTATAAAGTGGGCAGAGGTGGTTACAATGTGGGTAACAAAATAATGTGAACAGCTTAAAATACAATTCTGAAAGTGCACACCAAAATAAGCCACAATTTTCCAAAAAGTGCTAACTAACTGCTAAATTTTCAGTCTTTGCTGTCTCTCTGATTGCTGTTGCTGTAGTAGCCCAGTCATCTGGAAGCTCTTTCTTACCACCTAGAGCCTTTATTAGCTCCTTTCTGAAATTTCACAACATTCTTCCTTCCTCAACTTCCACCATTTGACCCTCTTCTCTGCCTTTAATCTTTTCCTCTTCTTCACCAAAACAGTTATCCTGCACACCACCATCCAATACTGTCTGGCCACACTCTCCCCTGCCACAACCTTACAGTCCACAATCTCCCTCAGGTTATCTCTTCTACAAAGAATGTAGTCTAGCTGTCTACTGTTTGTTGTGCATGTAAAGAGAAGACAGCCTCAACATTGAGGTCTACAGGAAACCAACCTGCACAGGTCAGTACCTTCTGTTTGACTCTCACCACTCACTGAAACACAAACTTTCTGTCATCAGAACTCTACAGCATCAGGCTGAACACATACCCATGAAGACATAAGGGAAGGGTAAGGAACAAAATCAAATTGAAAAAATCTTTCAAAACATGGATATCCTAACGTTTGTCAAGTCAGTGAGAAAATCTAAAATACACTTGTTATGGTCCCTGACCTCCGGGTGGTGGGGGAGGGGGACTCTCTTCATTAGAAAGAACCTCCTTACCGTTTATATTTCAGGTCTACCCTGCTGCCACAGGTGTGATGTGTTACTGCTCGCCAGCCACTCCATAAAGAGCTTCACCTCATCTGTGTCACCCCCACCTTTCCTTGTTCCTCTGGGGCCTTGATCTGATAGGATCTTGTTTGTGTGGTGTAGTTTTGGGGCAAGCTACTATAGTAATGTTATGAGCAAAGTAACTGGAGAGGGAAGTGCTTGTGTTGTTCATTTTTTGTTCACAGTGGAAGCTGGTAGGGGTTCTCCTCCATTTTTGTTCTAAACATTTTCTCCTGTTTTGTGGCTAGACAGGGAACTCAGCCCTTGTACTTTTAAGTTTACTCTTAGTTAGAGGTATTTGGCTTTCTT
>NC_051433.1:27570714-27576667 GCF_001649575.2 Kryptolebias marmoratus | reverse complement strand
GTTGGTACTTCGATGCCTGATTGTTGATCAGTAATGGTACTTTCGGCCGCAGTGAACTCTTTTGTGTAGAATCCTTGTGAATCCTCTGTGACATCCTTCCTCTCGTTCAATCCTCAGATTTATCCTTGTGCAGAAGGAGATGATTTACCAACCTACCTGTCTGCTCCTCCTCCTCCATCGCCAACTCAGCCCCCCTATACACCTGGACCACCTCCTACAAGTAAGATTAAATCTCTCCGTTTAACACATCAAATTCCCGCTGAACGTGAACTCACCATTTCTGTTTGTCCGCACGCCAGGATCCCCAGAGACTCAGCCAGGCAGTTCTCCGCTTCAGAACACCCTTTCCATTAACTGTTTGTTTTCAATAAATATAACACCTTTTCTACACCTCAGTGTAGTTTTCTGCATGTGGGTTCGTAAATTGCCAGACACCATGACAATGCCCTTGTTACTCTGAAAGTACAGATGTTCAATAATGACAACAAAACATATCCAATATTAAGGTAGTTGTACCTACTTTAATCACAGCCAAAATGCTAATTTTTCAATCCAGGTTTCTAAAACACTTTGGTCCATTGGACTTTTATGTCCAACCTAGCCTCAAAAATGGTGATGTTGTCCTCAACTTGGTGTCTTTGGAACATCGTTCTATAGGATTAACTATAAAATTGTTTAGCCAGTTGAGAAATATCTCCAAACCTGTACTCTGGTGTCAAAATCTGAATTGGAGATAATTATCCATGCTTTTATTTCATCTTGCTTAGACTATTGTAATAGCCTCTTTATTTGTTTAAATAAAAAAAGAGGTCGGCTATCTCCAGTAATTCCACATTACTGCTGCAAGACTTTTATCAAACACAAAAAAGATTACACATTACCCCTGTTTTAGTCTCTTTCTATGAGGATCCAGGGTCTGCCTGCTTTTTTGGGTGTGGCCTTTAACCTCCTTTCTCCCCAGCTGTTGCTGATTCCGGGTGACGAGCAGTCCTGTATTTAAGCTGACGATTGTCTCCTGTTCATCACTGGAGCATCTTGCCACTTTGGTTAGAATCACAGCCTTAGGTTTTAACTTTAAGGTACTAAGCTACGTTTAACCTGCTTTTGTACTCTGCCTGTTGCCTCAGGTTATTGCTGCCGGACCTTGCCTCTCGGGACTTACCTGGTTTCCTCTCAGACTCACTTACCTTCCTGGAACTTCTAGCAACCGTACCCTCTGGATTCCTCTGGACTCCTTATTTCCTGGACCGTCCCTGGACGAACTCTGCTCACCTCGGTGCCAATCTATGGACTCAAACCTGTAAGAGGAAACAGACTGTTGATCACTGCATTTCATGTCGTTTACTCTATTGGTACCCGAGACTCACCCTGCTCCCCCCTCTGTCGTTCCAGATTCCTGAACACCAGCACTGTAAATATTGCACTATACTTAGTCACCTGTAAATAGTGTGAATAAATAACTTACCGTAAGATCCTGTCTCCGAGTCTGGTTTCGGTTCCGCTCTTTCTGGCTTCTGACTCAGTTTTATGTCAGTATGCTCCAGCCAAAAAGACAGGCCTAGAGCGGTTCCGATCCCAGAACGGTGCGGTTAATTATCCAGGTTGTTACTCTGAATGTGGGCGAAAAAAGTCACTGGGAAGATGGCGGAATCTGCGACACGTTCCAAGTTTACGGAGGCAGCGTCACAGTTGGCCCGACACGAGAGCATGCTTAACGCTTTGAAGGAACGGCAGCAATCTGATTCGGAACGGCTCGATCAGCTAACAAAGCTAACTCAGGAGATTCACCAAAGACTTTCGTCCGTACTACAACTCCCATCTGCCGCTGCGTCTCCCGCTTCCGTCGCTCCGCCTGCGTCACTTCCGGTCCCGGCGTCAGCCCACCTCCTGGAGGTTCCGACGCCTACGCCTGAACAATTTTTTGGAGAGATCGAGAAGTGTGCAGGTTTTCTTCTTCATTGCTCTCTGGTTTCTATCGATCTCCACATTCCTTTTTTGATGATGCGTCCAAGATTTCTTATATTATTGGCCTCCTATGGGACAAGGCTTTAAAATGGGCCGAAGCTAAGTACAGTTTTTTATTAATCAGCCAGACATCCTTTGACCAGTTTATTCAAGACTTTAAACAAACCTTTGGTTCTAGATACAAAGAGACAGAAATCATGCAGAAATCGTGGAGTCTGAAGCAAGGACACAGATCGGTAGGTAAATATTGCACTATACTTAGTCACCTGTAAATAGTGTGAATAAATAACTTACCGTAAGATCCTGTCTCCGAGTCTGGTTTCGGTTCCGCTCTTTCTGGCTTCTGACTCAGTTTTATGTCACTTTCAACTGGTTATTGGTACGATTTTTTAACTTCTTTTAAAATTTTTGTTTTCATTTTCAGAGCCCCATTCAGTTTAACTCTATTTTACATTTCTGAAATTTTAGAACTCTACTCCTCGCATTCTGAAATCTTCTTGTCAAAGACTGGCAAGGACTCATTTTAGGAGCAGAGGAAAAAAATCTTTTAAAAAGCTGGCTCCCATGTTGTGCAATGTGTTGCCTCCATCTTTATATTGTATTGAGTCTGTTGGTTATTTTAAATGACAGCTGAAGGTTAATTAATTTTTTTTAACTTGTGTTTATGTTGCTTAATTTTGCCTTTGTTCTGTTTTTTCATCTGTTTGTTTTTTGCTTGGGTTTCTTTGTTTGTAGAGTTAGCAAAATGTTTTATGAATCAGTGGGTATCTTTTTATGAAAGTTTCAGAAAGTATATACATCTATAACTCATTAACTTTCAGTCAACTCCTTTTCAAGATGGTCACCACAGCTAAGCACCCTTAGCAAACACAAAAAATGGTTGTAACTCAGCCAATTTGATGTGATAGAATCATCCACAACACATACTTTTATGCAATATTTTTGTTAACTATTTAGCATTAACTGTTAGTTAAAACTGACACTTATCAAAAAAAATCTCATGAACCACTAGATGGATTTTAGTAAAACTTTCAGAAAGTAAATATTCGTTGTACATCAACTCAATTCAAGATTGCTACAACAGCTAATTGACCTTAGCAAACACATAAAGAACTCAGTTCATTTTATGGCCAATGAATTAAAAACTGGTGTAGTGGTAACTAACAGTCCTTCACAACTCATATTCTGAGTGTGACATCTTGCAGTATCAAATGTTCTTAGCTGAAAACTCTAGTATGAAAGGTGGCGAGCAATATACATTCCTTCAAAGAATGCTAGGCCTTCTATATACACACACACACACCTACACACACATGCACATACACACATTTTATTTTCTTACTGTGAAGCTTTCTGTTGTGTTTATCCTGTAAAAAGTGTTATTTAAATAAAGTTTTCTTACCTACTAGGAGTGAATGTTGCAGTTCTAAGTCTTTGTTACTTCCTTGTGTGGTACATCAAAAATGTGTATTGTATTGGTTATGTTATTTTCTGAATATAGACCACCATCACGGGTGTATATTTAAATATAGGTTTTGGGGAACCAAGATTACTTTTTTCCCATTAAGTGGGCTTAATACAGGGAGGGGAGAGTGGAACTGATGCACACAGTTGCGCCTGGATCACTTAGGCCGCGACACCCCACCCTCTTGTCAGAAGACATCTGGGAAGAGAAGCGTGTGGTCCCGTCTCCATCTTTCCTGATTTTATACCTGTTTTCCAGATCAGGCGAGTGAGCGGTTTGGACCACCAGCATTTTTGTTCATGTGGTACTCAAATTTTTGAGACCCGTAACACTTGGATGGAAATGTAACCCTGGAATGTTGAAACATTAGGAAGGAGATGGGAGTGGAGCTACATTTGTGCCTCTGGTTCCAATAGTTGGACTTGCCAGCTTTGGTTGCCTGGATTACTGTTTCCCTTATGGCCCGGTCATCCTGCTGTTGCTATGCTAATGAGAGTATATTAAAGTCACGAGTAGCAGTACCAACCTGTCAAGTGTACCCCTTAGTGTGTATGTTGTGTTAAACAGTCTGATAGGATAGGGTCATTCCCCTTCCCCCATTCCACCTCAGCTGACTCTTCCTCTCACTCGTTGCTCTTTCATTATTCACATTAACTTTCAGTCATCTATGGCTCATTTTTGGCACAGTTTATCAGTTTAATGAGGCTGCGTGGGGAGCACACGATGTGCATCATTTGGCCAAGCTCAAAGTAATACATCTTTATTTGGCTCCCAACATCTGCCCAGGAGACGAGTCTCTGCTATCACTGTCAATTAGAAAGGGTGGGGGCGCTCAAGAAAGTGGCTCACCCCTCTTTATTAATATCTCCAACAACCATACCACACTCAGATGTATAGAAAGAGGCGTCATTTTTATTAAAACACCCACAGAGCAGCAGTGCATGTTATACAAGAAAATGTCATCTGGTAGAGTAAGGTGCTGCTGAAGAGCTTTAGGTTTCATTTACCAAGAGAATTAAAAATAAAAAAGAATGAGGACATATATTACATTACCATTTCATCATGGCTTTCTTACAATGTCTTTTTTCAATCAGTGGAATGACACATTTATTCATAGATGAATTTTTAATGGCACACTACTGGATTTACTACAGCACAGCCAATCTCAACAGAGTTGACACAATCAAATATACATGAATATAATATTAGTGTGTGTATTGGGGAGGGAATTAAACTGCATTCAAATGAGAAACAAGGAGAAGAAATGGCAAGAAGAATTAGATTAGACTACATTTACCACACCATGTTTATTCCTTCACTTTGTTGAGGTTTCAATTTGATTTCTCTAAAGCTGCTTCTGCATCACTTCTGTTAGTCTTTATGTGTGGTCTGACAGTATATCTTGGCTTGAATCCTGGTGTTTCTTTAATGGGGCTTTGCTGCAAAAGGAACTCTCTCTGTCTTTGATGTCTTCTGCATTTCAAAAACACATTCTCCTGTATCACACTGTGCATAAGAGTATGTGTGTATGGGCATGAACACATTAATTGGTACGTTTCCTGAATGGAGTAAAAGCTTATCAATGAGAAAAAAAATTCCAAAGCTTTTTTTCTGCCTTTCCCCTCTTCTTCCATGATATCACTCTTTTTCTTTCTTCGTCTTTCTCCTCCATCTCCTACTGCAATACTCCCTGACATTCTTCTTTTCACATACAAAACCTTGCAAGGCCTAGCTTTGTCTTGTCTAAAGCAACTCATTTTCCTCAACACCCAAACAAGAACACAATGCTCTCAGCAGGCTAGTATTTAATTGTTCAAAGAATTTTTAGGACTAGAATTGGGTGCAGAGCCTTATGTTTTCAGGCCCCTGTCCTCTGGAACTAACTATCTACTTGGATGCAGGACACCATCAGACTCAGTGCCTTCAGAAGCAAATTAAAGCTTATTTATCTCAGTTAGCACAGGATGGATATACTGCAACTGTTTTTTATGATAAGCTTGTGTGACACTCATTTTACTGTTTTTATTATGTATATTTATACTTCATTTTTATTCAGGTTTTTATTTTGGATTATGTGAAATAAAACACAAAAGACACACCAAGGCTAGCACTAGATGCATGTCAAGCATTTGACAGAATAGAATGGAATTACCTCTTAAAGTGCTTTGAGTAGCCTGATTGGCTAGAAAGGTGCTATATAAGTACAGTCCATTTACCATTTATTTGAAGATAATTTCATATTTTTCTTGACAGTTTTAAGAGATAGTATTCCAAATCTTTTGTGGTTAATAGACAACTTCGGAGAGTTTTCAGGGTATAAAATTAATAACTCTAAATCAGTATTAATTAATGAATGAGGAAGAGAGGAAAAAAATCCCACTACAGACACTGAATAAAGATTCAGAACAACTACTTAAGGGTTTAAATATCTAGACAATAAAATTACTTCAGAACTCAATGCAGTAATTGCAGCAAATTATAATGGTAGACAAAGTGATGGAAACTGTTACCCCCCCCCCCCCC
>NC_051433.1:27567790-27569030 GCF_001649575.2 Kryptolebias marmoratus | reverse complement strand
AATCATCAAAATTAAACGAAATAAACATTTGAAATATATGAGTTTGTATGTAATGTATGAATATAATATACAAGTTTCACTTTTTAAATGGAATTACTGAAATCAATCTACTTTTTCATGATATTCTAATTTTATGACCAGCACCTGTATATAACAGAAAAACACCTACGCGATGAAAATGTACAGGGTACCCCAAACTTACCTAGTCCTCTAGCTTCCACCACAAACCTTCACACTGAGAGCCCAAAACACATAACATGCAGCAGCTAGCAAGCCAGGTGGAGCAGGCCCCTGTTCCTCAGGTGAGCTGTTTATATAAGGCCTCCTTGGATGCTGATTGGCCCATGGTGGAGAGGATCTAATTAGAGGAGATTGGCACCAGCTTCCCTACTACCTGTGAAGAGAAACAAAAGAAGGGGGAGGGGAAAGACAAAACAAACAAACAGCCTGACAGGCATGTAACACCCCCACCCTTATAAGTCCAAACAAAATGTTTGGAATAGTCAAAGTACACTACAAGGTTGAAGTGCACATGACAAAGCATCTGCCAACACATTCTCAGACCCCTTTTTATGGCAGATCTTGAGGTTGTACTCCTGAATGATCAAAGCCCACCGCATAAATCTCTGGTTTTGATTGTACATCCTGGAAAGAAAGATCAATGGGTTATGGTCTGTGAAGACAGTTATGGGTTCTACACTCAAGCCAAGGTAAGCTTCAAAATGCTGTAATGCGAAGAGTAATGCCAGCGCTTCCTTCTCAATGGTAGAATATCTACTTTGATGAAGATTAAACTTCCTTGAGAAGTAACTCACAGGATGCTCTATTCCATCTTTATCATCTTGTAGAAGGACAGCTCCTACCCCAACAGCACTGGCATCTATGTCCAGCTTAAAGGGCAGACGGAAGTTTGGGGCGGAAAGAACAGGAGAACAAGAGAGCAATACTTTAAGATGTTCAAAAGCATGCTGACATTCATCAGACCAAGTAAAAGGTTTAGAAGGACTGGTCAAAGTTGTTAAAGGAGCCGCTACCGTAGAAAAGTTTTTGCAAAAGCGACGGTAGAACCCGGCCATCCCCAGGAATCGACGGAGTTCTCTTCTGTCAGAAATTACCTTGATTTTAGCATCCACAGGACACACTTTTCCTACACCAACCTGTTGACCAAGATAGAGAATGGTACCCTTACCAAACTCACACTTTGAAAGATTGAGTGTTAGTGAGGCAGCTGAAAGACGTT
>NC_051433.1:27565553-27567690 GCF_001649575.2 Kryptolebias marmoratus | reverse complement strand
TGTGGCGAATCGGAGTACACGGCTGAACGAGGAGGTGGTTCACCATGTGAAAGCCTCATGGCTTCTACCTCAAGCTGTTTCAGTTTAATTTCTTTTTCAGCTTCAATTTCTAACTTCCGCATTTCAAGTTTGAAATCAAACTCAGCTTTTCTTACCAACTCCCTTTCTGTGCCTCTAACTGAAGGCGAGCTAGTCGGACCTTGAGTCTGACATTACCACTGGAGCCACTGATTTCTGGCGACACAGGATCAAACCGCGGTAGAGTCCCGGGGGGCGCCGGTGGGTCTGCCAACTGCCTTGGGGGAGTTGCCATTACAGCTTCTCCTTTCTCTTCCAAAGGAGGGAGTCCTAGATCAACAGAAGGATTAGCACAAACATCCACATCCATTTTGCTTGAGTCCACCAGGACTTTAATCTCAACTAGTCTTTTAACAACAATGTTTTTAATTTCAACTTCTGAAGTGTTTTTTCACCGAAATGTCAAAGTGTTCAGCCAGACATAACAAGTCGTCCTTACGACACAGTTCCAGCTTTTTATAGCTAGGAGACTGTACGAACTCCTCTAAGCTGAAGCTCATATCGAAACAGACACAAGGATCTCTCAAATTTTTGTGGATGTCTACAGCTCAGGAAAGGTGGTGTTTCCCGGACAAGCCCCCACTTGTGTTACACCCCCCCCTTTGGTGAGAAGGGGAGTAACACGACAACCACAAAATTCAACAGAGTCCAAGTGTATGTGGAAAAAAAGGAGGGATTTATTGATAATAAATTAAACAAAAATCCCAGAAGGCTTGTACAAGCTGTGGGGGAGAAAGGGACAGTTAGGTGGTGCCAAATCAAAGAAACTAGTAAAACAAAACAGGGCCTAACTATCATCTGTGCTACACAAAACAAAATAGAAAAGAAAACCCTTACTACCTGATCTAACAAAAATCCTGACAGTAGAATGTTAGACAGGTAATCTGAGAAAAATCAAGCTTCTCTTGCTCCTCTCAGTGGTCCTACTCCCATTTGCAGAAATACACCACTCCTAGTCAGAAACTAAAGCTGTCTTTATTTTTTAAAACAGAAGAAGATCCATGATGTCATTCTTGGCCAAGCTTGCTAGCCTGCACGTTCACGGCAGGCTCCGCTGTGGGGGAGGAGCTGTGGATGAAGGGTTGTATCGCAGCAAAGGGGGAGGTACCTGCAAGGTGGGCTTGTTCAAATTTTCAGGCTGTCCACAGTTTTCTCAGAACTCTCTACTGGAGCTTTAAAGTTACTATATCTGCCTTATGAGAGGGGAGGGCTTCAGCTTCCCAATCTCAGATGTTATTCTGTGGCAGTCCAGTTAACAGCAGCTACAGACTATTTCTATACAACTACACTTCCAGCCTGGGTAAACATTGAACAAGAATCCATTCCAGAATTACCATGACATAGCTATTCTGTTCTTATGTAAAAACACAAAAAAATGTATAGAAAAATCATTTTCTGCAAAACACAATCTTAATTTGGCACACTGCACATAAGTATGTAGAAGACTTCACAGTAAGCTCTCAGTACACCCCTACCTGGGCTAATGTACAATTTAAACCCAGAAAATAAGATGGAGGGTGGAATGTGAAGTGCATCAAGAAAGTCAAAGATCTGTACATGGATGGAAGGCTACCTACCTTTTGATTAATTATGTTCTTCTTTAAACATATACAGTTTAGAAACTACATATCAACTAGACACAGACAGATTATGCAGTTTCTACCTTTTTCAAAAATAGAAGAAATCTTTGTTGGACAAATGAAAGGGACAGGATGACTCTCAACTTATTATAATAACAAATACATGGTTAAACTATTTTAATATACTGTAAGTGGCTAACAAGGACATATATAACCCCTGTCAAACTTCATCTGATGTCCAGTAATATTTGTGACACATGATAAATGTCTAAATGATAGAGTAATCATTCTTCATTGTTGTTGGGAATGCCTGAAAGATTCTGAAAATCTGGAAGGATGTCATCAAATGTTTGTCAAAAATGGTCAATATCAGTATCCCATCCATCCATCCATCCATCCATCCATCCATCCATCCATCCATCCATCCATCCATCCATCCATCCATCCATCCATCCATTCATCCATCCATCCATCCATTC
>NC_051433.1:27560833-27564910 GCF_001649575.2 Kryptolebias marmoratus | reverse complement strand
GAAGGAGGGCAAAGGTCGCTGGTCTGGACGGGCTTCAACTGAGAGACATGAAAAGTGGGATGGATGCCGAGTGTGGCTGGAAGGCGGAGACGAACAGCAGATGGACTAATAACTGACTCCACCTCAAAAGGACCAATAAACCTGGGGGAAAGTTTCTTAGACATGGACTTGAGTGAAATACCATGAGTCGACAGCCAAACCTTCTGTCCGAGGCTGTAGGTGGGAGCAGGGAGCCGCTTGCGGTCAGCAAACCTCTTGTTGCGGAGGGAAGCATTGTTGAGGGCGTCAATGGTGATTCTCCAGATGTTTCTACAGCGGCGAATGTGATGTTGGACGGACGTTACAGAGATGAGAGACTCGTCAGAGGTGAGTAGTGGAGGCTGATAACCAATGGAGGCTTCAAAAGGAGACAGACCAGTGGCAACAGAAATGTGACAGTTGTGTGCATACTCCACCCATGGCAGGAACTGACTCCAATCTGACGGGTTGACAGAGGTGAAACAGCGAAGAGCAGACTCGAGTTCCTGGTTGAGCCTCTCCACTTGACCATTAGTCTGAGGGTGATAGCCCGATGTTAATGTGACCTTAGCATTGAGTGCGGCACAGAACTGTCTCCAAACGAGAGAGACAAACTGCGGGCCTCTGTCAGATAAAATCTCCACTGGAGAACCATGAAGACGAAACACATGTTTCACCAGGAGCTGGGCGGTTTGGTAGGCCGTAGGAAGTCTTCTGAGGGCAACCAGATGACAGGCCTTGGAAAAACGGTCAATAATAGAGAGAATAGTCGTCATACCTCTGGAGTGAGGGAGGCCGGTGACGAAATCAATGGCAATATGTGACCATGGACGTCTCGGGATGGACAGAGGTTGGAGTAGACCAGCAGGGGGTTGGTGGGTGGGTTTATTTCTGGCACAAACTGTACACGCTTGAACAAACTCCTTGACATCCTTATGGAGAGATGCCCACCAGAATCTGCGACTAACAAGAGCAACGGTTCGGCTTGTACCTGGGTGTGCAGAAAACCTTGAAGCGTGGATCCATTGCAGAAAACGGGCTCGGACAGACGAAGGAACGTAGATCCTTCCAGGGGGGCACTTCTCCGGAACGGGTTCAGACTGCTGAGCCTGCCTAATGATGTCCTCCATCTCCCAAGTTACTGCCGCCACTGTACAGTTGGGAGGCAGGATACTTGCCGGGGTCCTTTCAGAGTCAGATGCGTACAGACGGGACAGAGCATCAGGCTTAATGTTGCGGGAACCTGGGCGGTAAGAAATGGAAAGGTTAAATCTTGAAAAGAAAAGGGACCAGCGGGATTGGCGTGGGTTGGTTCTTTTCGCTGAGCGGAGGTAAGAAAGGTTTTTATGGTCCGTCCAAATTAACACTGGGTGCTCAGCCCCCTCTAGCCAGTGCCGCCACTCCTCTAATGCCAGCTTTATAGCAAGTAGTTCTCGATCTCCAACGTCATAGTTGCGTTCAGAAGGAGATAATCGACGGGAAAAAAAAGCACACGGGTGAGTCTTATGATCCGAGTCAGCCAACTGTGACAGGACCGCTCCAACCCCTGAGTCAGAGGCATCCACCTCCACAATAAACTGCTTGGCTGGGTCTGGCTGAATGAGGATAGGAGCCTGGGAAAATAAAGACTTAAGTTTACAAAAAGCTGTTTCAGCAGCAGGAGACCAGTGGAAGGGAGTCCTGGTGGAGGTAAGAGCGGTTAACGGCGCGGCCGTTTGACTGTAGTTACGGATGAATCTACGGTAAAAGTTTGCAAAGCCCAAAAATCTCTGTAACTGTTTCCGGGTCTGAGGAGTGGGCCAGTCCATGACTGCTTTAATCTTCTCCTCCGTTGGCCTTACCTGTCCGCCCTCAAGGATGAACCCCAGAAAGGAAACTGATGACTTATGAAACTCACATTTCTCTGCCTTAACATAAAGCTTATTCTCCAGAAGCCTCTGCAGCACCAGTCGGACATGCTGTTTGTGCTCGGCCAGGGACTTGGAGTAAATAAGGATGTCATCTAAATAAACAAAAACAAAAATGTTAAGAAAATCACGGAGAACATCATTGATTAGTGCTTGGAAACAGGCAGGAGCATTACATAAACCAAAAGGCATAACTAGGTACTCGAAATGCCCAATAGGAGTCTTAAACGCTGTTTTCCATTCATCACCCTCCTTGATTCGCAGAAGGTGATAGGCATTGCGTAGATCCAGCTTCGAAAAAACCGTTGCCCCATGAACAGGTTCAAAAGCAGAAGATAACAGAGGTAGGGGATACCTGTTCTTGACAGTGATCTGATTTAAACCTCTGTAATCTATGCAAGGCCTTAGCGTCCCATCCCTCTTCCCCACAAAAAACCCCCCCGCCCCCATTGGGGAAGAGGACGGACGAATAATTCCTGCAGCCCATGACTCCTTAATGTATTTCTCCATCGCTTCACGCTCCGGGCGAGAGATGTTGTACAAACGGCTCGACGGTAAAGGAGCTCCGGGCAGTAATTCAATGGAACAGTCATAAGGGCGGTGAGGAGGGAGTGAGCAGGCCTAGGTTTTACTGAATACCTGTGCGAGATCATGGTAATCCACGAGAACGGATGAGAGATCAGGAGGGTCTGCATCTTGACTGGTTACCCGAGATGGGCCTGGGGGAATGGCAGAACGGAGACAAGAGGAATGACAGTGGTTAGACCAAGATTCAATATGTTTCTTAGACCAGCAGATTCGTGGATTATGGAGTGTTAACCAGTCAAAACCCAGAACCACAGGAGCATTGGTAGAAGGAAAAACAAAAAATGATATATGTTCACTGTGGTTTCCGGAAATAACTAAGGGTAATGGTTTGGTCTTGTAAGAAATACTTGGCAGGGATTTACCATCCAGCGCGGAAACACAAATAGGAGAAGGTAACGGGATGGTCTCAACACCTAGTTGTTTAACCAATTCAGAATCAATCAGGGTTCGTTCGCAGCCAGAATCTATCATGACAGACAGGGAAATATGTTCAGTACCGTAACCTAGCTCAGCAGGAAGTTGTAGGCGAGGAATATTGTTTTCACCCTTCTGACCCACCAGGTTCCTCACCTTTACTGATAGGTCCTGGAGTTTGACTTCTTAGGGCAATTAGCGACGAAATGACCAGAACCTCCACAGTACAGACAGAGCCGATTCGTCATACGCTTACGGCGTTCCTCTGGGGTGAGCCGAGTGTTACCGATCTGCATGGGCTCTGGCTCGGACTGGAAAGACTGCGACGGTGAAGGTAAAACAGGAGACACGGCGCTAACCAACCCAGACCCTTGATTTCTCTTCTTCTTTCTTGAACGAATCCTGTTGTCAATTCGTACAGTCAGTTTAATAAGATCCTCCAGGGTCTCAGGCTCATCTAGCGTGGTTAATTCATCCTTGATTGACTCACTTAAAGCATGAAAATAGGCACTCTTTAACGCCGGAGCGTTCCAACTAGAGGCTGCCGCATTAATGCGGAAATCAATAGCAAATTCAGCTACTGATCGTTGCCCCTGCTTCAAACTCCATAAATCTCGAGAATTAGAGGTCTTGTCCGGGTCAAAGCAGAAAATCTGTTTAAACTCCTTCAAAAAATCCTGAAACGTGATCCCAAAGTTGGTGGGATCTGGAAACTTGGCTTCAGCCCAGTCTAAGGCTCTCCCTGACAAGTGTGAGAGCACAAACGCTATCTTCGCCCCGTCATGGGCAAAGCTCCGTGGGGAACTGTTAAATGCCAAGGAACACTGCATGATAAAGCCCCGACACTTACTAGGTTCTCCGTCAAACCTCTCCGGAGTGGGGAAACGGATCTCGGAAAACGTGGAACGGACCCCAGGGATTGGATCCGGAGCTGGTGCGGGAGCTGGAGCAGGAGGCTGTGGATTAGATGTTTACAAAAAGTTAGCTATTTCATCCAGGCGTTTGTTAGTTTCTGACTGATTAGAACTTAATTTTCTCAACACGGATTCATGAGTCTCCAAGACGCCCTGTTGATCAGCTAGGGCTCGCCTAATGGTGTCTGCGGGGCTAATGTTTTGGCCAGAGTGTTCTGTCATGATGGGCTTTACTG
>NC_051433.1:27559815-27560733 GCF_001649575.2 Kryptolebias marmoratus | reverse complement strand
CAACACTTTCTGGTGTGGACCCATATAGACACTTTAAAAGTGTTGAAATCAAATCTGACAGTGTTAATCTGGGCCTCCTGGATTTGCTGTGCAGAGTGCAGACTCATAGTAAATAAGTAAAACTAATTTATTTAAACAGAGAGAAAAAAAAATCAATAATGAAAAGCTGATGTGGCAGCAAACAAAAACTAAGATGAGAACAGAAATACTAACAGGAGCAAAACAGGAAATGAACCGGGAGTGAACACTACAAACATACAACATCAATGGACCAGCGGTGTAATGGAGAAAGTGACCAGGTTTTAAACACTGAGGATAATTAGGTAAGTGGGAGCAGGTGACATGATTTCAGAACTTGGGCAGGTGCTGGTGGATGTGGCAGGGAGACAGAGAGATAGAGAGACTGAGGAGGAGTAAGTGAGAACACGAGACGAGACACAAACCAGAAAACTAAAATACAAATAAAACAAAACCAAAACACAGAAAAACCCCAAAACCCCACATGCAGAAAGTTACATTCCATGAAGGTTTGATGTGTGTGGGTGGAGGTCTGTTTGATTTTTAATAGATTGGTGACCTATGTGTTTGAGGTCCAATTTAAGATTTGGATGGGGATATTTAGAATTTATTAGGGTTCCAACTATACATTTCTCCGCCATACTTTAAGATTATGGAAAATGCATTTAGATCCCAATAGTGGATGAGATGTTGCCACTTTGTATTAAATTTTATGCGGTTTTACCGATAGGGGGCGCTATAAATTCCAAAAATTTAGATCTGAATAACTGCTTGACAGATTTACACCAAACTTGGTACAGATGATCAAGACGCCACCTTGAGATGATATCTTGAATATGATAATGAAGTGGGCGTGGCTTATATGCTATCTCACTTTTGAGCTTAGAACTCGGCCAAATC
>NC_051433.1:27553735-27556880 GCF_001649575.2 Kryptolebias marmoratus | reverse complement strand
AAGATAAATGCATATTATTACAGGTGTAGACTTGATCATCTGAGAATATTTTGGTAATTCTTTTATGTACTCTTGATTTTTTATGAATTTAATTACTTGACCAAGTGTACCATAAAATCGCATTGAACAATTTTCTATTGGAAAAGCATTTTGTTTAGAGACATGGAGATAAATGCATATTATTACAGATGTAGACTTGATCCTCTGAGAATATTTTTGTATTTTTCAAATAAATATTGAATTTTTTATGAATTTATTTCTTTGCCTCTGTGTGGTATCAAATGACAGTTAGCTTTTCCTTCTTGAGCTTTCTTCACAAATTATACCGTTGCTTCTTACGAAGCGCCTTTGAGTACACACCGTCCTGGCGAGCTTCGACTCGGCCCGTTCGCCGAGAGAGGCGGCGAAGCCACGCCGGCGAGACACCGGGGTCGCAGCGCTCGGACAGGGGCGGAGCGTGGGGGCTTGGAACCCGTTGATAACTGCTTGCAGTTCTAGTTCTATTTTATTTTTATATTCAATTATATTTAATGTTTTTGTTTTCATACTTTTATTGCCATGCATGATTTTATACCCCATTTTGTTTATGACTGGCATGCAGATCAGTGGTTAGAGCTGCAGCTTCACAGCAAGAAGGTTGCAGGTTCACAAGACACTTGGGGCATTTCTATGAGGAGTTTGCATGTTCTCCCCTAGTGTAGGATTTGTCTTGGTTTCATCCCACAGACCAAGAGCATACATGTTGGTGATCTTAAATTGTCACCTGGTGTGAGTGAGAGCATGAAAGGTTGCCTGTCTTGATCGTCCATGTGTCACGGTGATAAACATGTAGAGATGGGTGGAACCCGACTCTGGCCTACTGATTGCTGCAAATACACTCCAGCTTCCCATGACCCTGCATGAAAAAGTGGGTTAGGAAGATGAATGGCTGTTTTGTTAAGCACTTTGAGTTATGCTTGCATTTGAAAAGTGCTATATAAATAAAGCTGAGTTGAGTTGTTGAGTCAAGTCAAGTCAAATTTATTTGTATAGTACTTTTCAGCAACAAGGCAGTTCAAAGTGCTTTACAGCATAAAAACACAAAAAGACAGAAAAAGTAACTTGAAAACACACCCAAAAACATAAATATAAAAAGCTAAACTAAACTTATCTTAAATATGAGCTAAGATAATCTAAATGAAATAAATGTTTAAAAGTAACTTAAACAGTTGAAAACCTAAGCTAGGAACACAAATCATACTAATTAATGCTAAAGATAAACTAAGGATAAGATAGATACTAAGATGCCAAGATATAATAAACTGATAATAAGCTAACATAAACTAAACTAGGATTTAAAAACCTCAGCTGAACAGATCAGAAATGATAAAAGCTAGGATATACTAAACTAAAATATACTAATAATACCGGAAGGCTAACTAAACAAACCAAAGGCCAACTAACAGTTAAAACATTAAAAAAAAAGGTTGTGTCAAACCCTTCTCAACTTAGTTTCCATAATTTTAGAGAAGTACACCCTAAATGTTGAACCAAGTTCTGGGTCCAGACTAAAATAATGGTTTAGCTTGGTGGTGTCCAATTCTGGTCCTGGTGTGCCACTATTCTTCATGTTTTAGATGTTTCTCTGCTTTGGCACACCTAATTGGAATGAATGAGTAATTAACTGGCTTCTTCAGAATTTGAAGACATGCTGTAGAGCAGAGAAATAACTAAAACATGCAGGACAGTGACCCTCGAGGACCAGGATTGGACACAACTGGTTTAGCTGAACCCAAATCAGTTGTTAAATTTCAATAGAAATAATATTTTTACTTTTGCATGTTTTCTAGGATTTACCATAGTTGATTTTACACTGAACTGATCTTCCAGCAGTTACAGTAATTGGTGTCTTGTTCCTGTCCACAGGCTGGCAGCAGAAGGTAGAGAAGCCAGTCCACCGAGGAACAAACCTGATAAAACAAGACCATGAGTGAAGAAAATCAGCATTGCTGTCATTAAGCGAGAAAAGATGAAAGAGAAACTGGAGATTTTTACTCAGTCTAGATTGACTCTTATTGGACTCTTATGTGTTCATTCTTTCTGTGGAGTGTTAAAAACCCGTTTGCCTCATTAAAAAACAGAGATGATCATTGAAATCTGCAATCTAAAGCATTACTCAAAAATTAAACAGATTATTTGATCAATTATACCTAGTAAAACTGAGCGCATATAAAATAAACAGTATCAGTTTGATAGATTTACTCACTGACTGTCCACCAGCACACCTGGATAAACTGATATTATTTTAATTATATTCACCTGTATAATTAATATAATAGTTCTTAACAACTTATATCAAGGGATGCTGAAGAGTACACATTGATAGGCGCCATTGATATGGCAAAATGGAACAAAAATGGGCACATAGGCATGTAAGTACAAGCAATAGGACCATCCACAGTTCATGCTTAGTTAATGTAAAGCAGGGGTATTCAACTGGTGGCCCAAGAGCCAGAACCGACCCATCAGTCATTTTGGACCGGCCCATTTACCTCTATTATTAAATAAAATTTTTTTAAAGAAGCTGTGACTAAACTGTAAGCATGGCATGTAATTCACATTCCTTACAGGTGGTGGCGGTAACGCACTATATTGTTGATTACCAACCACCATTAAACTCAAGATGAAAAGGAAGAAGAAGAACAGCACTTTACAACATTTTATGACATGCAGCTCTGCGGTTTACACTGTTGGCGGGAGGCCATACAGCAGTTTTTGATGAAAACATGTAGCATTCAAAAGAGAAGAGACGTAAGGTGGACAGCAAAAATAGAAAATTTAATGACAACTGGAACTGCCAAAGCTTGTTTGTTTACTAGTTGTACTAGAAGCCAGCAGTTTCTATTACTGTCATTTGACTGGGATTCAAAAAAAAAACTAGAACTGCAAGCAGTTATCAACGGGTTCCAAGCCCCCCACGCTCCGCCCCTACCCGCGCGCTCCGACCCCGACGCCCCGCCGGCGTGGCTCCGCCGCCTCTCTCGGCGAGCGGGCCGAGTCCAAACTCACCAGTACGGTACGTAGCCAAAGGCGCTTCGTAAGACGTAACGGTACAATTTGTGTAGTAAGCTCGGGGAGGAAAAGCTAACTGCCATTTGATACCACA
>NC_051433.1:27549961-27551160 GCF_001649575.2 Kryptolebias marmoratus | reverse complement strand
CGAACGGCCATGCCTTGCATTGGCCGCCCGCTTGCTTCCGCGGGCTTGGAACCCTAAAAATCGGTACAAAAACAATAGGGTTCCCTGCTCCGCTGGGAGCAGGCGAACGGCCATGCCTTGCATTGGCCGCCCGCTTGCTTCCGCGGGCTTGGAACCCTAAATAATGAAAATGTAGTAGTGCTTTGTTTTAATTGTAGATTCAATAGAAGTAAGAGTCCTGAGAAATGTGTGGCCCACCGGCAAATACCCTCATGACAATTTGGCCCATTGAAAAATGTAGTTGAATACCCTGGTGGAAAAAATAAAGTAATGTACTTTCATGTGGGAGACCAGTGTTCAGAGTCAGTCAAGAATAATATTTAATGATTTATTTTTTTTTAAACAAACTGCGGCAAAATGCCAGGATTTATTTAAATATCAAAGCAAATGTGGACATTCAAAAAACCTTAACTTTCAGGCAATATTTATTTATTATCATCTACAATGAATGAGCTCTGAGTTGATGCCAATAAGATCAGTACAAAGGAATTTACATTACCGCTTTTTATAGTGGGTATCTTGCACTCCTAAATTGCATGATCTCAATGTTCTTATTCTTTTCTGTTTGATTCACAAAAAGACGCAGAGCAGTTTTTAAACTTTAAAAGAACACCTTGTTTGTTTTCTCATCTTCGAAGCTGAGCTCTATCTGAGTTGCAGGCTTCTAATATGGTGTTTGGACTGAAGTTGGACTGAACAAACTCAAAGCTCAGTGAGGAGGGTGTAGAACATAGAAATAATTTTCAATATTAGATTAAATTATAAACGTGGGGCAGCTGTCATAGTGAGTACAAAATTGGTGCAATTGGGGTGGAGGTGGGCAATAATACACAGCCTAGCTGCAGTGGTGGAGAAAGTACTCAAACACTGTACTTAAGTAAAAGTACAAATAAACAGACAAAAATGTACTCCAGTAAAAGTAAAAGTACCACCTTAACATTTTTACTTAAGTAAAAGTAAGAAAGTACTTGCTTTTAAAAATACTTAAGTATTAAAAGTAAAAGTACTTTTTTTTTCATTCAACCTTTATTTATACAGGTTAGTCTCGTTGAGCCACGTGGACTCATTTGCAAGAGAGACCTGATTTCTAATAAAATACTATACTTAATAAAATCTAATACTTGCTGAATATATTACCTAATGTCTACAATATCATTAAG
>NC_051433.1:27522490-27545993 GCF_001649575.2 Kryptolebias marmoratus | reverse complement strand
GATTACTTTCATACTATCGAACAAATAAAAAACCCGCAACGTGACGTGAATTTACTTTTTACTTCAACACATTATAAAAATGTAGTGTAGTAGAAAGTACAGATACTTACTGTAAAATGAAGCGAAGTAAAAGTCGAAAGTACCCACGTTTAAAAATACTTAAGTAAAGTACAGATACATGAAAAACGTACTTAAGTACAGTAACGAAGTACGAAGTAACGAAGTACTTGTACTTCGTTACATCCCACCTCTGCCTAGCTGCAAGCAGAGCCGTCACAATACAGTAGGCAAGCTAGGAAATTGCCTAGAGCCCCGAGCTGAAGGGGGCCCTTGAGGACAGTACAGATGTTAATGATAATAACTGTGATAGTGGACAATGTTACAATGAAACTAATGAAAACAAACCAGAAAAGCAATACAGCCTCACAATTCAAATCCCCTGATCTTTAGACATGGAATATCTGATAGCTGCATTTGTCCAAGCTAGTTCACAAACTTCTCTAGAACTGATGTTTGAAAAAATTCAATTTGTTCATAGTTTCTAAATAATGTTTAGGTTTGTTTTAGACAGCATCGTTTGTTGTTGTTCTGAATTGTTTAGATGTAGTATAGTCTTGATTGACATTTTTTTCAATAAATTTGTTATTTTCTGAAGTGGTAAATGCTTAGAAAATTTTGATAACCACAACAATATATGTTTATATTTATATTTCTTTAAATATAGTGCTGTAAATTACACATAAAGTGCATAATAATAATAATTATTAATTGGTGTTCATATCACAGATCTTTTCCATGACTCTGGTTAATATGTCTTTATTTGAAAGTGGGATGTAATATTTATAGGGCCTCTATTGTACCTCTTGCCTAGGGTCCTCATGGTGTCTAGAAATGGCTCTGGCTGCAAGCCAATCACATATAAAATAACCTGTGATTTTCAAAATTGACCAAGCGAAATGTGATCACTGGTCACAAACATACAAACAGCAACTATTTTTCTTGCAATTGTTTTGCAGTTTTGAGTTGCTAATAGTCTACAACATTTGCAGCCTAGTAAAATACTACCTTACCTTAAAAAGTTCATAAAGACAGAGTACTATTAGTTAAACTTTGCAAAGCATACATTTAGTGTACTCAATGTCTTTGTGAGCATATAGAATTGAATGAATGAATTGAATTTTAGGTTTAGAAAATAATATGGATGGGCTCCATCAAATGAATCTGCAGGCAGGGCTTCCTAAACATGGACTCAGTTTCCAGTGGACACAGTGTTATCTGTGTATGCTTGTTTCCAGTAAATGTTTTCTAAGAAAAATGAAGGGTTCAAGAGCAGATCAGCTCATTAGTGGCCATACTGAATTGGTCTTTGTAAATACTATCATCCGCTACTGAAAAGTATTGTTCTTGAGTGTGACTAAATCAAATGGGGTTTAAAGTGCATGCCTATTGCTCTCCCATGCACTTCATCAATGTGTGAAGAAAGTCTCTGATGAAGGAGTCAATGTCATGGTTAAGGGGGATCACACTCCCCCAGAGAAATCAAAGTCTCATTTAGCTACTGCTCAATGACAGGTCCAGTATTGGGTCCAGTATTGACCAGCTTTAGGAAGGAGTGTGTGGATAGGAAGGGAGAAGAGAGAAAGAAAACACAGAGAATGACAGTGATGAAAAAATCTGAGGAAATAGCAGTGAGGAACTGATTTACTGTTTCGAGCTGATGGTGACTTGGCATCAGATATGTGGCACACTTTACCTTTTTCCTGAGCCCTTTGGCCAATGCAAAAAAGTTGCACACTTGAAAAAGCAGCTTAGTATACACTTTTTCTCTTAGTTTTCTAAACTTAAAACTCTGGATGTTTGTCTTTGGTATGACCCAGCACAGGATTGAACCTACAACCTCCCAGTTTCAGGGCAGAGACTCTACCACTAGGCCACTGAGCTGGTGGTGATGGGAAAAAGTGCTTATCTCATTCTGCTTCTTTATCAACCTTCAGTCCACTGAAGTTTGAAGGCTTGAGGATACATCTCTCAACTAAAAGACATACAGTGGACTTTTAAAAAAAACAACATTTTGCATCTTCTCTGTAATCCCAACAATATTCTCCAATCTTCAGTTTTCAAAGTGAAGCTTCACAGAATGAAGCTCTCTGTACAACTAAGCCGATTGTTGTCCTGATGCATTCTCAGTAGAATAATCTAACAAGATTGAGTCAAGTCCTATGGACATGTTATTCTTTGTTGAAAAGATTTTGTCTTTTATTCAAAGACATGTTTAAAACTATGTTTTTGTTGTGAAATCGTAAAGGTTTTGCTTTCTGGTTTAAAGGCAAATTTTAACTGACGGTGTGCTTTTTTAAAACTTGAAAGGCTACAGTGTGATGAACAAACTCCTAGAAGTGTACTTTTGAGGAAGTGTTTTGCCAGACCAAGTAGACATTACATAAGAAGCTGAGGCCTATTGAAAGGCGGTCCCAAAGGTGGACCTCATCAATTGTTTATGCATCTCTTAGCTTGCTTGCCTCTACACACTCCCCCTCTTTGTTTGTCTCCACCCTCAATCTTTGCCAAAAAAAGGGTGCTTTGGCTTCATCTAGTGGTCATAAACATACTTTGACACATTTAATTATTTTATTTGATGAATTAAAGCTGAACTTAAGTGTTTTTAAGCCAACATCAGTTGAAAGAAAATCATAAAATATGCTGAATGTAAAATTTACAAAAAAAAAATTTGGCTTCCCTAAAGATAAAAACCTTTCTCAGATTTGAATCAATGGGCTTTGATATTATTTCATGGTTACCAATAGCAACCACAGAGAAAACAACAAAGAAACTAAATTTCACCAAGGCAGAAATCGATGTGCCAGTAAATAAGGTGGAGAATAGAAAAAATATAATTTTTGGAAGCCACAGTAGTGGCATCACAAATAAAAGGAAACGTTGTGAGTGGCAACACATCGTTCCTATTGTTAATACAGTGAGTGGGACAGAGAGGACCATGGATGGAGTGAAGGGAAACTGGTCAGATTTTAGGGTGGAGGCAAAAAAGTGACTAATCGGCCACTGCTAGAGCATGTCAGCCACAGTTGCGGTTAAGGGCGTACCTGAACTGACACCTTTTGAAAGAAGGATGACAGGTGTCATGCCAAAAACTGATCGGGCGCGCCACCGCGAGGGAGCTTACACAGTTGTGAGCAGTATTAAAGCGCGCCTCTTCTGCGCTCTGGGGGTTTGGAGACAGCGCCCGAGGGGGTACAGTGGATACCCCCTTGTGTGTTAATCTGAGGTACACATCACTCTGGTGATCATCCAGAGAGAGGAATGTGATGGGGAGAAAACTTATGGCTCACCAGCAGAAGCATAAATAATGCTGCTTTTTTAAAAGCTTATGATAAAGTCGATTTAAGATTAAAGTTTGATTATGGAGTGAAATTAAATATCTGAGAGAAAACATAATGCAGTGTGGCTTCAGTTCCTCACTTCACCATCTGTGTCACCAGTTTCCCCTTTGTCCAAAATGAGCTTACACATGGCTCAGAGTGAGGGACCGCACAATTTCCTGTCAAGTTTGTTTTATAGATCACAAACATTGCGTGGAAAGTGATGTACGCAAGTTTCAGGCCCTGTTTTATGCCCACGCCAGTTTTATAAATGAGACCCCAGGACCTTTTGTCAACTATTTTTAATTTTAAAAGAAAGACAAATGGACAGGAAGACATTGCCACAGAGAAGGAGACATTTTATTTCAACCTTGGAGAGACTCACACGGAGAGATAAAGACAATTAGAGAGTTTTATTGGCTAGAGGTCTTTGGCGCTCGGGCCCCGGCAGGAGACGAGTTTGCAGAGAACCGCTGTGAGCTTGAATGATCGAAGTAGGGTAAGAGATTAGGGTAGTCATCTCCCGGGACCCGGACCTGGTGGTGGCGTGGAGGACGAGGAAGGGGAGTCCAGAGGAGCGGTGGAGATCGGGGAGGCGGTGTGGCGAGACTTGGCTGGCGAGCAGGAGGAGCCATGGCCGGGGAGCCTTATATCCTGCACCTGGACGCAATTTGGCAGCTGGGAGCGAGGATCCGAGATAAGTGATGCAGGTCAGCTGGGTGAGTCTGCCAGGTTGAAATTGCGGCGAGCCTTCACTTCAACCTTAGAGAGACTCACACGGAGAGATAAAGACAATTAGAGAATTTATTGGCTAAAAGGTCAGCGCAGAGCTGCCGCCGCCAAGAGGCCCTCACAGGGCTGCCGTCGCTAAAAGGTCAGCGCAGAGCTGCCGCCGCCAAGAGGCCCGCGCAGGGCTGCCGCCGCTAAAAGGTCAGCGCAGAGCTGCCGCCGCTGCTGCTAAGCGCCTGCGAAGGGCTGCTGATGCTGCTGCTAGGGGGCCCGCGAAGGGCTGCTGATGCCCCTGCTGCAGCTAGGGGGCCCGCAAAGGGCTGCTGATGCTGCTGCTGCTAGGGGGCCCGCGAAGGGCTGCTGATGCTGCTGCTGCTAGGGAGCCCGCGAAGGGCTGCTGATGCTAGGGGGCCCGCGGAGGGCCAGAATTGGAAGGAGGGCTGAAATTGGAGAGGCATTAGAAGGACAGAGATGGAGAACACCACCACCAGTTAGTGTGAGAGCTTACTTGTAAGATGAGTGAGCAATAAGCGGCTAGCAAGGACGGGAGGAGGAGTAGGCCGCCAGAAGCGGTGGCCAAGCTGCTGAGGAGAAGACAGAGGGATGCTCTGAGGAGCTGCCGAAACGGCTGACCCTTTTTGGAAGGAGTGTTCGGAGAATTGAAGAGGAGGAAGGCCACCTAGGGCTAAGGTTTTCCTAGGGGCCCTAAGGAACCATGCTGCGGTCGAGGGGATATAACAGCTGCGCAGAATTTAGCGAATGACTGCCAGGTGAGAGAATAGGGCTTACAGGTGGAAGGGAGAGACCTGGAAGAACCCCCCCCCCCCAAAAAAAAAAAAAAAAAAAAAAAAACAGAGGACGGGGCGGGGACCATACAGCACTGCAAGGAGACGGCCAAAAGGACAACGGCCTCAGAGAAAGGAAACGCCATTCCGGACGGACAGCCATCTAAACCAGGATTCAGGCTTTGATCCGCGAAGGCTCCTGGAGAGTTCGACTGGCGGGGGCAGACGCATATTGGGAGGACTTCCTGCAATGGCTACATGAATGGAGAAACGAGCGGTTAGGGAGGAGCAAATGCTGAGGTTAAAGTTATTGCCAATGGGGGTATTATTGAGAGCGACCCCTTTTTCTGCCGTGGCGGACCAAGGACTGGCTACCAGAGCGAGGAGGGGCCGGCTGAAGGAGCGGAGGAGGCTGGCTAAATGGGAGAGAGGGGCAGAGGGCGCTCTGCCGGCCGACGGCTGAGCATGGGAGGCACAGGGTAGCGTGGGCCAACGTGATCTGCAGTTCGGTGAGCCGGACAGACCAGACTGAGCGGATGCCTGACCGAGACAGAACGGGAGCGGCTTAGAGGAAAGCCTTATGATACTGAAAAAGAGGCCTAATTTGAGGTGGAGATCGGCAATTAGGGCGAGAAAGACTAGTTCGGCCTGACGGTCAGGGTCTACAGAACAGATAGCTTTTCTGAAGACTCCGAAGGCGGCCAGGAATTCACCGATGGATAGGCCCCAGATGAGACAGGGACCGGCTAGGCAAAACGCAGCGGTGAAATCGAACAGGGAAGCAATGTGACAGCCGATGACGGGAGTTGGGAGTAACGGGGGACCAAAATAGAGTTCTGCCCCTGCGGGATCTTGGAGTGAAGACTGGGGGAGACGAGGGCCTGAGCAGGCATGAACGGCCGGCGTAGGCAGAGAGCATGAACGTGGCACGTAGAGGAAGGGGAGGGAAAGGCGGTGTGAGGCTAGACATGCCCCTTTAATACGGGCTGCAATTCAGGAGTCCTGGTCTACCAGTGGCAGGCGGTACGTTTCACACTTAGGCCTTCAGTGATGTCCCACTTAGCCAATAAACGCCTCTCATTATGCCAGCATTTATAACACCAGGATTGGGGAGAAGTTAGAAACCCACTTAGCACTACTTGGCATTGCATCACCTCAGTTGTGAACAAAAGGAGCTATTATCCGGCACATTTTAAAAACGACAAACCTGCACCAGCAATTAGAACGAATCGAGTATGCAACTGACAAAACTAAATAGAATAGACAAAATATTTGCGCACGCCAGAAAAAACAGACGGCTTACTTAATTATTATGCTAATTTTTTATTCCTGGTTTATCTTTATTCTAGTTTTACTTGATGATAACTTAAATATTTTATTTTAACTTTATTTCTGCTCCCTTCTTTGTCACCACTGAGGTTAACTCGTAAGATAAAGTTATCAGATATCTGAGTCGATTTTAAATTTTTGTTTACAACCTTCAACTTTAATTGACCATGTCTAAAGAAATTCAAAGCTTTTATGAAACTGATTGAATAAATTAAAAGCTTTATTAAATTGTTTTTAAACAATTAAAAAATTTATTATACAAAGTTGAAAAATCATATAGTGATAACACACTTGTAAATACTACTTGAAGTAAATAACTTCCCTTTTTATATTGTTTGTTTGTAAAAAGATATAATTCATGGTTAAAGGCTCTGGCATACTCCATAAGAAGTTAAGAAGTCGGTTTGTGGTCAAGTGGTTGCGAGACACTTGTTTTTTTGCACACACCTTCTATAGTCCACGAGACACTCATATCGGAACACTCGGAAAGCTCCTCTTTCCTCCTACAACATTAAAACAGGTTTCTTCCCATTCTTCGGGGCGGCAGTGGCTCAGGAGGTAGTGGTTTGTCTTGTGATCTGAGGGTTGCTGGTTTGAACCCCCGCTCCAGCTGTCTCAGCCGTTGTGTCCTTGGGCAAGACACTTCACCTGCCTTGCCTACTGGTGGTGGTCAGAGGGCTCGGCGGTGCCGGTGTGATGGCAGCCTCACTTCTGTCAGCCCGCCCCAGGGCAGTGTGGCTACAATGTAGCTTACCGCCATCAATGTGTGGATGAATGAGTGAATGATTGTAGTGTTTTGGGGTCCTTGGACTAGATAAAGCGCTATATAAGTGCAAGCCATTTACCAAGCCATTTCTGTTCTTGTACAGAATTTTGCTTCCCTTACCATGACCAGTCATGATAATTAAACATACTGAGACAGTCACAGCCACGAAGAGCTGCCTGTGTCTGCATGATCTTTTTAAGTTCATAGGTGTAATAGGTTTTGCAGGAATAGCTGTAACGACGGCTGTATTTTCTAACAGCCTCGGCCAGCTGCTTCTCAGCGGAGCAGTAGACGTAAAATGACTCCATTAAAGCTCACCGCCTTTTCCAAATAAACACACCCGCAACAACTTCTGACCAATCATATAATACTTTGCACAAAAAAAAAAAGTTTGGTCAGGGCCTTGTGTTACGAAGTGACAGACGAAGCTGCTACAATAACAAAATGACGCAACCACGTGACTGAGAGCTGACTTTGTGACTTATCACGGAGTATGACAACAGCGTTATACAGTTGGGGAGTTTGCAGGGAGGGGGTGTGTCATGTCAACTTGATCTATCTCCTTCCATCATGTGTCCTGTGGATTAGGCTCCATAAGCCCATTAGAGTCAGCTCAGGAGTCTCTGCTCAGCAGCCAACACTTACCTACCTGAGACACTGTCTTCTGACTTTGGGTCCAATTTCACTAAGCGTACAGCTAACCCGAACAGGTCAAGTGTTTCCGTTGCATCCTCACTCACTTTTTGCAAGAATATCATATTTCTCCCAGAATATCAGGCTATTTGTGAAATAAACAGTGGTGTAAAAGGTTTTTTAATTAGCATTTGCATGAACTGTTCTAAAAATTTGAAGACTTGGGTTGTTTTAAAGGCAGTATCTCACTGGGTTGTAACACTTAGTGACTAGTTTGTGAACACCATTCACAAAGGAGTCTCTAAAATGTCTCAAACAGTTTGCTGGGTTCTCAGCTTCCTTACTTGAGTTGCAGAGGCTTAAAGTCTTGGTTCTTGAATTTTGAACATGTTCAAAAAACGTGTGTGACAAATTTTCTCTCAAAATACTCGCAGAGTTGTTGTGGGCATCTGAGACCTGTTTCAGTTTAGTTTCTGTTTATTTCTAGAGGACTAGAGCTGTATTTTGATACCTGCGGAGAGCGCTCCCTATATGACAGCAAACATCTGAAGCTACAGCCCAAAATGTTCAGGTCCCCAAACAACACTGATATTAAATAAAAATTATTGTAAAACTGGTGTAAATCTGCCTATCTTTATTTCAAAAGTTTAATTCTGTAGAATAAATCCTGAATGTGGGGGCAGCTGTTGAGGTCTGAACAAAGAGGGCCGAGGTGGGGTTGTTGTGAGCAGAGGTGGTAACTAAATAATGTGCATGGCCTAGAAAAGTTTTGTAAGCCGTACACGCAAAAACTAGACTTTGATTTTCAAAATCTGGCTGCTCGTAACTAGGTGTGTGATGGGACACTTATTCTATGGAACATGACAAAATTGGATCCTGGGTCCGCAAGAATGACATGATGATGTCTTAACAATATTTTTAGGAAAAAATCTTTTGCCACAAACTCAACTGACAGACCTTTCTCATATCTGATTTCTCCCGAATCTCTTCAGACTATAGGAGGAGTCTGAAACCAACCTTTTGACCTTTTTCATTAATATTTTCTGGAAAAATTAAATTTGCTATGTTTTTTTTCAGATTTCTTATATCAACATCTTACAGAAATATGAAATGAACTTTCTTCAGTACATCTTATTTGTCAGTCAGAACAAACAGAGCTTACTGGATTTTTTAAATTAGGACTTTTATTCATTTCCTATGTCTTCCTTTTATCCTTTTTATCATTGTTTTGTACTACTTTCTGATAAAAACATTTTACCAAAAGCCATCAAAACAGTTAAATAAAACAATCAATGAAAATTCATACAGCTGTTTAAGTTTCACTCTAAATTTCAAGAGCAAACACAAAAACTAACATGGATTAAAGAAATTCAGACAGATTCTGTAACTGTAAAAAACAACAGGGGTTTGTCTGAACTCTCAGGACTGATTAGAGTGAAACTCCTTTGTGTATTTTTTAATAATATCTTTATCCAAGGAATTGTTGTTCACACTCTTGGATAGTGCAAATACTCCAAATTCAGTGAGACTGTAACAGAAAATTTGCGTCTTTGTTTGCAAATTTGAGTCGCCAGTTAGTGTCCATCAGTTGCAGGCGTGTCTGAGGAGTACACTGTTATGTTGACAGATATATTGTGATATTCCTGTTGGACATTCACTCTAGTTGCACTTGTACATATGTATGTATATATACAAGTTGTAATTAGTTATTTGATGTTTTAAAATGACTAAAAACAACTACAATTTGGTGTCATAGCTGAGAATGATCCTCAACACATATTCAGAATAATACTAAATTGCACAAGAGCTTTGTTTAAAAAATTGCCATAGATTTATTTGGAGTCAGCCTTGTTTGTTCCTAAAATATCTCATGAAACCCTGGACAAATTTTAATGAAACGTTCTGAAAGTAATCATTGGCTGTACATCTCATCTTTTTAAGTTCATAGATTTTATGAGTTTTGCTGGAACAGTTGTAAAGACTGTCGTAAAGCTACATGAACAAAAATTAATTTTTGTCACGCAACCAAATGAATCAGAGCTGACGTCATGACTTCTCATGGAATAGACAAAGGCCTTAACCCAAGCCAAAATAACATAGCTGCCTCAAATATTTGTGATGATTAAAGTAAGGACCCTTAAACAATCTTGAAACTGCCCTTGCTGAGCCGACCTTAGATCGAATAGCAGGTTATGAAAGCCAAAGTCTGATCTCTAACAACTAGAAGAAATCATGTCAGAATTAGTTAATGAAACTTTAACTACAACTCAGTTAATATGTTAGCTAGTCTAGCAGTTGTTTTAGGGACAGGATTTAAAATATCTCTTAAAGGTGAACTGAAATCAAATCTCAAATGACATTTTGTGAATGCTATTTCTTCAAATACATCCACACAACATTCCAGGGACCCATTTTTCTGACCTAAAACTTAAATAAACTGTTTTTAGTATTTTAATCAATAATTTCTGAAGTGCATGATTTGTGGGGTGGAGTTGCCGTCCTGGGTTCATGACATGCGCTGTGCCCCGCCTGGCCAAGAACACCGCTACTGTCTAGTTCTTTACTAGTGGAAATGGAAGAAGAAGCCTTTTTTGTATACAAAGAAATGCCAGAAGACTTTGCGGGAGTAATGGATATACAACCATACCAGTATGAACCTAAACTGATGGCTGGATCTCTGGAACTCTTCAGATTTGGATTGTGATGATCACCAGGACCATCATGGCTGACAAAACAATGTGCATAATAACTGAGTTGGGAAAGTGGAACGGTGAGAACTGATTACCCCCAGATCAATGTCATGACATCAGTACACAAAACTAAAAATCAACATAAGGACATCAGGAGAGAGCCAACATTGCTAACTCCAGTGGTATTTTCTGGCCGGTTTGAACAATTAATTCCAATGAACTGAACTATATTGTACTGGTATTCACCCACTTACTGATGAATTGCTGAATGCTCATGAATCTTAGTGGCTCTGAGGACGTCACACATCGGGGGTCATGGAAAAAGCCAAAAACACCCGAGTGGTTTCT
This sequence comes from Kryptolebias marmoratus, assembly GCF_001649575.2. Taxonomy (NCBI): domain Eukaryota; kingdom Metazoa; phylum Chordata; class Actinopteri; order Cyprinodontiformes; family Rivulidae; genus Kryptolebias; species Kryptolebias marmoratus. The sequence goes on along the minus strand of NC_051433.1, from coordinate 27,535,336 downwards.
TCAGTGTTCGGTATTAAGAAGAAAAATAGTATACTTTAAAAAAAAAGTTTTACAAAAAGCATATTTTATTATTTTCTTTCACCTGATGTTGGCTTCAAAACACTTTTCAGTTCAGCTTTAAGCTTTTACAACAAAAAGGAAATAAACTCCAAACTAAATTTCCAAAACTAACTTTATTACAATAAAAAAATATTCTCAAAAGCCAAATGAGAACACAAATGTCTTAACTGAACAGATGTAGAGATGAAAGTCTCCTATCAGAAATTAGAACAAAGCCTTCAACATAGCCTCTAAGAGCTAATCATGGTGCAAAACAAACTGAATCATGAGGATGAAGCTAGGTCAGATGCTGAACAGCTTGCACAACTTTCTTCATGAACTTGAAAATATAAAATTAGACATTTCCAAATATGGTAAACATTTAAGACAAAGCAGAAACAGATACAACAACTACAACGCTAACTCATATGCTAAAAAGCAAAAATGAGAAATGTGTTTTGCTGAACTTCCTGTTACAGGCTATGAGACCCACTCCAGGGGCATAAAGTCACAGCTCCAGGTAGGAATGTTTCAGCACAGGTCCTCGCACCAAGGTCCAAGTAAACTTTATCCACCAAATCACATCCTTCTACTTATGGCTGTCTTGGAGCATTTGATAGATGAAACTGTCAGTTAATAAATTTTATGTCTGTGGTGATTCTGGAGGTGTTGTATTTTTGTACTTCCTGGTGGGCCATCTAGGCGGCTGATTGGCAGCTCTTCTCCACTCCCTCTGCACCTGCGGCAGATCAGGCTCATCAGGAGACGTGGGTACTTAAGGCCGTGGTGGGAACCAGACCAGCGCTGGAGCATTGTTTTGCCTTTGTGGTAAAGTGCTAAGCCTTTGCAAACTTTCTAGTCTTCCTGTGAACTCTTCCTGAGTTTTTGTACTTTTGTGTTTTATACCTACCCCGGAACAACCTGACCTTCGTGGATCCAGTCTGGTCTGTTTTGTGGAAACCCACCTCGAAGCTAAGATACCTACCTGTTTGCCTGTGCCTGTCTGCCTGCCTGAAAAGGACATTTACCTGTTGCCTCCTGGAGAATCTGCTAACCTGCTACTGGGAAATACTCACTCTTCGCACCGTAAGAACTCTCACCTGGAAATCAACTCTATAACACTTACCTGTTCACTCACTAAGGCAAACTCGAGACTCACTACGCCCTCTGTTTTCAGATCCTGGTTCCTGTTACTCTCGCCCCACCTGGTTCACTGTAAAATAAACTCACTTCAAATTACGTTGGTCTTCCGTGTCTGTCTGACGCTGAGCTGCTCATTTTAGAAAGATTCAGAAACCTGACAATGTCCTAATGTAGCAACATGACTAAACATGTCAAACATACAACACTAGCACAAAGAAAGCTGTGTTGGTGTGTAAATAACCAGGGAATACTTAGTAAGTGTACTTTTTTAAAAACTTTATTGTAAAACCGCAAACATTTCTGTTGCAAACCATGACAATTATTACACATCATATCATGATGCTGAAATGAACATAAAGGATTTTACAAACTCTACCCAACAAAAGTTAAAACTGGCACAAGAAAATAGTACAGTATATTGATAGAAGGAGTTTGGTTTCTAGGCTAGTATCAGAACTCTGAAACTATTGTTTAAGTAATGGCGCACAAGAATTTTGGTCTGAATCTTAGAAGTACTGAGATCATGTTATTTTATAAGACCGCTGGGTACTTATGATCACGATCACAAAAGCTCTAACTTGAAAGTAAGCTATATATTTACTCATAGATGTGTTCAAAGTTCAAAAAAAGAAAAGTTAAAATTTTTGATTCTGCTAAAGGTAGTATCTCATTGTGCTATGACCGTTGAGGTTTAAACATGTTCAAAACATTTGTGCACCAAATTTTCACTCAAAATTGTGACAAGATTGTCACAACAGTCTCAGGCCTGTATCGGTTTCTTTTCTGTTTTTCTAGAGCTGTATTTTGACAACTGCATAGGAGCTCTTCCTATGACAGAAAACATTCTAGGCTACAGCCCCAAATGTCAAGGTTTAAATACACCAATAATAAATAATACTTTTTAAAAATATGTTCAAATTTGCCTATCTTTTTAAAAGTCATAAAGTGCAGGTTTATTGGATTTTTGTTAGACCTAAGTAAGTTTTGATTCTGTGAGAGAGAAAGTGTGGGAAATGTTAGAAAACTTTGGGGGTGTTTGTTGACCTATGAAACCAAATTCTTATGGACTGGAGACAAAAAAGTTATAAATTGTAATCAAATGTAATAAATACATTTTGAGACTAAATTGCAACTAATACATTTGCATCTCATTCTCCGAAATGTCAAGTGAAGGTCACTTTTTTTCTGATGAGTATGTTTGCAAAGGTGTCGTAACTACCAATTTAGTGTGATTAAGGTAAACTGTATTTGCTTACAATTTTGTGTGTCTAAATAGTCACCAGCAGTCACAGCTCAGTGAGCTACAGCCTTAAAGCTGAAGTTAGACTCTTCAGGTGAGATGGTAAAGACTGTGCATACCATAACTGTTTCCCAGGTTTTTCACCAGTCTAAGCTTTATAGAATCTTATAGGAGTTACAAGCTTCAGCAGGTGAAGCTTTTAACTCCTTCAGAGTGGTAACAGGTGTCTTGGTGGCCTCTCTCACTATTCTCTCCTACTTGGCCGTCCTGCTCCTGGTAGATTTACACGTCCCATATTCCCTCCATTTCTTGATGATGGATTTAACAGAACTGCTGGGAATGTTTAGGGTCTTGGAAATCATTTTGTATCCACTCCTTGACTTGTAGTTTTAAATAATCTTTTCTCTGAATTGACTTAGGACACTCACTTTATTGAGGGGGTGGGGGGTTCATGCATTCAATTATTTTACATTACATATTTTTGTTTAATTGGCATTAATTTGAGGAAATTTGATTTAATTTTGACATTGATGAGGGTTTTTTCAATTTAATTTGTAAATAATGCATATTTATATTGACCATGACTAATATGACAGCAATAAAACATCCAAGGGGGTAAATACCTTTTATAGACACTGCATGTACAGTGAAATTTAAAAAGTAATGTCTTAAAAACCTTCTTTGCTCCTTTTAACCCAGGAAGAAACATCCACAGACCACACCTTTACAGATTAAAAAAATAAAAATAAATTGAAGTCCTAAATTTCAGTAACACCAAGGTAAATTGCTAAGTGCAGCTTGAGCAGTGATTTATAAATAAATCTTGCACAACTTTCTGTCATCACTCCTTGGGCATCGTCCTTAACTCTCAAGTGTGTCAAAATGGCTTTTCAATCGCAAACAGACTATTTGTGTTTAGCAGGTGAACACATATCATGATAGGATTAGTTTGGATTGGGGGCTGGTAATGAACACAACACAAATCTGAGGTTGGCACAGTAGGCTGGAATCTAATTGGTACTGCATTTTATTTTCATCCAGACATAGGAGAGAATTAGATATTTTCTGGTGGCAGTAGCATCTTCCAATCATAAGCTCAGCTCTGCACCGTGGACACCTTGTTAGATAGCTAGATGTGTCTAATCAGTCAGCAAAGATATGTTGTCAGAGTGTGTTTGTGCATATGTGAGAATGAGCTTTTAATGCTTTTGTCTGATTGCCACTCTCCATCAAGCCACATATGTAAGTCTGCGTGTGGCTTGGTTTGGTGTTTGATGTCTGTAGACTTGGACTAGGTGAGGCTGGCATGAATGAAGGCCTCTCCTCACCAGGATCCTGACTCAAACTGCCCCCTCTCTGCTATCCCTGCCTCTTTTCCTTCTCCTCCTTTGTCAATAAAACCATTTTAACCTGACAGGCGCTCCTGGCAAAACCCATTAGAGTCTCATTTACAATGGATATCACTTCTTCCACCTCCTCTGCTTGTTTTTATTTCTCCTCGCAGCATGCCTCCCCCCCCACGCCCCCGCGCGCACTCCCGTTCTCTGATGCTTTAGGACTAATAGGAGTTTTAGGAGGCAAGAGTGTGCTTTTCCCAACAGACTCTGTTACTTATCTATCAGTGTTCTGCATTTCAGTTTCCCTAATTAGCCTTGGTGGGTCTTTCAGTCTGCTCTTTTCTGGAACAAACCCAACAGATGTGTGTGAGAAAAAGAGGGAACAGGAGGACAGTTCCTGCCTGAGGGGAGGTTTAGTTGCCCAGAAAAGAGTTGTAACATTGTCAGAAATCTTAAGCACTGGGCTGCCTCTCAAACATGGTGTATGCACTTGCCATTACAACTATACTTTTTGAATTTTGCCTTCACCTAAATGTCTGTTTTCTAAAACTTTCATTTATGTCTGTCCAGTGGTTCATGAGAGATTTTGCTAACACACAAAAACATTACCCATCATTTCACCATCAGCGATGGGCAATAACTAAAGATTGTGAAGCAATTTAGAATTCAATTCTTATATCAGGCTGTGACATGGACATTGAGTTTGCAGCAAAAGGCTTTGAAAAAAAACCCCAAAAAACAAAGGTATTGTTTTACCTAAGCCAGCTGTTGGAAAAAGTACAGTACATATTTACTTTGCTCTCTTTTTCTAACCTGCTACTAGTGCTTTCTCTTTTATTAATTCACAATATTTCATCACCAATTTGTTATTTCTGGTGTGGTACTCTTTTTCCCGCCCCTCTGACTTTTTGGGATCTGCAGGTGCATGGAAGAGAAAGGTGTTGCAAGAGTGAGTGATGAATCTTCCAGCAGTCTGTAACACTCTCCGCTCCGCTGGCTCTTTCCCCATCTCTGACCCAAATCTAATGCGACAGGACTCATTTTCGCAGCCCCCACGATCTCATCTCCTCCCACCTCCTCTCGCTGCCACAGAGTCATGCACCACCCCTCTATTTTTAGCTGTTTGTCCTTGAGCTACAATCCCCAACAATTGTCATGATCCATAAAGGACTGGACTGCAACAAACACCTGCCCACCTTCCCCCGTATGTGACCAACACATTCTGCCCACCTCTGAGTGTGCAACAAATTGCTATCAATTTCAAGTCATTTGCCATTACTAGAGCAAATATTTTTTCATTAAAGAGGTTGACTGTGACGGAAGGGGCATTAAATGAGTACAATGCAGACAGATCAGGCTGGTCTTTTGACTACCTCCCTCCAATGAAAACACACACACAAACATTTGCAGCCAATTAGCATGACTGCTCTGCCTAGTCTCCCCCCACTCCACCTCATCTAATTTATACTCTCATTATGGTCTTTTCCTCTCCTCTTCTCATATCCACCTCCAGCTCCTCCTCTTATTCTCTCGTTCTCATTAAGGCTGCGTCGTAACACACTGAATCATAATAGGTGCTCTATGCTGTAACATGTCTTTAGCTCAGTTTTGTTTCACTGCTTGTAGCTGGAGAATGAGTAAACAGACAGTCTGTTCTACTCAGACACAGACTCACACACACAATCAGGGTCATTCATTAATCTATCATATAGCAGCTTTTTTCCGTGCCTGCCTTAAGAAATATGAGAAAGTGAGAGTGGGGGCTAATCTATGGGTGCTGTCATGCAAGGCCATGTAATATCCACTGATAAAAAACAAAAAAATCCAACCAAGGAGAGAAGTTAAGGGGAGAGAAAAAACAGCAGAAATAATGGGGGGGAAGGAGGTGGAGGTCAAGCCAGTAAGACAAAGGGTTTGTCAAAAGGCACTTTCACAAAACAGTTACATCAAATGGCTGTAAAGACCAGTCTGTCTTTAAACTGCCTCTGATCACAAATCAAGCCAGCCATGTCCTACATGAGCACAAGCTTTCAAAAATAAACCAAGCTTTATAGAACCAAAAGAGGCAAGGAACAGAACAAAGCTGCATGGAGCAACTGCAACTTTGTATTTCTTTATGTGTTTTGTTATTTAAATAAACACAACTTTACCTAATTTAAATAAAATAACTGGGTATTTGTATATTTTTAGCAACTTTGATTCTGTGGTTGACTATTTGGAGGGTACACAGTTAACTTTCTTTAGCAAATTTTGCTGCAGATAATTTTGCAATTTGCAATGATTTAATCTTTCTAATCTATTTCTTTTGAGTTATCAGTTCCTTTGGAAATGTTGCTGGAGTTACCCTGTCTATCACTGGAGTCCCAGCTGCATCAGATCTGCTTATAGGCCTAGATCAGATTAACTGGATTGTACTATGCTTTGTCAAAAGAGGTAGAAGTTCAAATGTTGTACCGTATTTTTGCACTATAGGACGCACTGGATTATAAGACGCCCTGTTAATGAATGATCCATTTTTGAACTTTTGTCATATATAAGGCGCACCGGATTATAAGGCACATTAAGCGAAACAAAACAGCCCCGTCTTTTCGGAGAATACTGCACCTATGTAAGCGTCAAGTATAAACACCTACACTGTGCGCTGTGCGTGGAGCCCTGTGCGACACTGTCGTTTTTTGAGAAAATTGAAGGCTTTTAAGTGCGCCTTAAAGACCGGAAAATATATTTGTTTGATTTTTCTGCTTGTTGACCCGGTACTTTTGATATTGTAAATATTCTTTCACAGGTCACTATTTGACACTACTTTGATCAGTTTTGTTTGTTGTCAATGACTTTGTAATTTAGTTTATTTATTTTCTGTTTTGTGTCAAAATGGCCTGATCAGAAACTATATAAGTTTCCCTCTCACTTCAGTTATCAGGTTACATAGTGCTTAAGTTTTCTATGTTGTTGCTCGAGTTAAAGTTCTGTTTTGCTGACCTCTTTTATGGTCTCACAGTGAAGATATTTTTGATAGTTTGTAAATAAATTAGAGGTCATTTTTTCAAAATTTCTATGTCTCTCTTGCTGGTTTATGTGGTCCCTTACAGAGTAGTACACTTTAAATATGTGATGGACATCTCCATCAGACCATTTTTTAAATTATGACAAATTAACTCAAACAATCCTCTTTGTGGGTTTCAGATTTGTCAGCTAAATGCAAAGTTGCTGTGTGTAACCATCAATCTTTTCTTCTGTAAAGAACCTGTTTATTGTTGTTTAAGGCAGTATCTCACTGTGCTGAAAATGCTGGTAACTAGTTAGTGAATAGCATTCTTGACGTAGTCTCCAAATATTTTAAAACATTGCAAGGTTTTATTATCATTTTTATTTAACCTGATAAAACCTATTGAGATCAAGATCTCTTTCCCAAAGGTGACCTGGCCAAGAGGTCAGCAGCACGTCATAATCAAAACACTTTTTCTTACTTTCTTTGCTTGAATTGCAGAGGCTGACAGTCTTATTGCTTAAATTTTAAACACAATCAAAACATTCTGACACCTTTTTTCTCAAAATAGAGTTGTAGCAGTTGTCTCAAATCCTTCATGATTTTGTCACAGAAGTTTCCAATCCATCCCGAGAGATGTATTTTGACACCTGCGTGGGAACTCTCCTCTGACAGAAAACCTGTCCAAATCTAAAAATAACCTACAGACAAAAAAAAAGTTATCAATTAACTGGTCCAAATCTTAACTTCAAAAGTGTAGTTCAGTACATTAAGTTGTTCATTTGGGGTTGACTGCCAAGGTGGGTATAAATGGGAGCTCAGGTGGGTACAGTGTGGGCTATGATTACAGTTTTGCAAGATGTGCGCACAAAAATGACCAAAACTGGCCAAAACTGGCCAAGCAAAATGTGGATACACAGCTCACTAGTCACTTAGTTATAAACAGACAGAATTCAATAAGACTGCAATAGAAAATAGAATACTTTCTCACAATATTTAGTCAAAGTTTAAATCACTAACAAGTCTCCAACAGTTGCAGTCCAGTGAGATACTAACTTAAAGCTTTTAAATCCTGTGGCTGGGTGGTCAAATAGACCGTAAGTCATTTCTACACTGCATACAGGAGTCGTAAAACGAGCTTAATTGTTCTTGTCGACTGTTAGGCTCTATTATTACCTTGCTCTGAGGCTCAAAGGCTCAGGAGCAATGGTGTGACTTCAATCACCCATGCCACCTTGGTCTATTCAGAAATTACGCTGAGATGTCCAGAAAGTGTCTAAGTCCAGACTTGAAGTCTTTTGTAAAAGTGCCTAAAGATTAGAGCGGATGATAGAGGTGGGACTTTGGTTGGGGATGGAGCTGACAGGCAATAGAGACGATGGCAACAAGGTGTATTCTAAGACTTGAATGTAAATATGCGGGAGGGGATTATCAGAGAGTGCCAGGCGGCGCTTTGGGGGCTTTGTTTTCGTGACACTGTGATGTTGGCTTTGTTTCCTGACTGCAGACGTGTGTTTTTGTGTGCATGTGTGATGGTGTGTGTTAGTGTGTGACATCCAGGCATCTGTTTCCTGCTGAAAAAGGTTAATTACATCTCCACTGCCTGACTAGACGTGCCATGCATGGTCAAACGTGCTAACGAGACCTGTGTGCTTATGCCTTTTTACTTCCATGTGCACTATGGAATGCCTGAAAATATCTTAACCACTTGTTTCAGCTTTGAAATTCAGTTGTCGCAGCCAAGAAGACAAGCATCCGCATACTTTATGTAGTTAAACTCTCAAACAGGTGACAGCTGGAAGTGAACAGTGGTGGCATTTATGGACAGACACTCCGCTCCCATCAGGGGACATTAATCAAGCCATCTGCATCTGCGTCTTAGTAATTACTTGTCTGAATATTAATGACTTAGAGAAGCTACAGCATCAGAGGATTGATGCCTCACAATACCTGCTTTTCATTCTGACCCTTGACTCCCATCTTCACACTCCAGCTAAGCAACTGATTGGACAGCTGCTTGGTTTTTAGATCTGGACCAGCTCAGCGTGAAAATGTGAGATGATCTTGGGCCCACCATGGCTGCTTCTGGAAATTGCTATACACTTTTTCACTTGGCTGAAGTTTTCACTAAGTCAATCTGACATAAGAAGGTAGGTGAGGAGGCACAGAGCTTTGCAGGGTTTTTGGTTCCAATTCAGCTTCTATGAAGGAGCTGCAATTAAGGTGGAGAGGGGGAGAGATGAGGCATTGCTGAGAGGTGTGACCAAATGAAATAATGGATTTCAAGAGAACCTCATCTCTCCACTTGTTGTTACACACAGCATTCATGACAAGAAATGAATAAAGAAGATAAGATTTTTTTTTCTTTTAAATCACATCAAAAATGTTCTCAGTCAGCTGCCAAGGGAAAATTTGAGTGCAGGAGGGTGGGGATGGGTAAGGGTTTTCATCAGACTGATTTTTCTCGAGAAGTATGGATCAGGAGTTTAAAAGTAAAAAAGAAAATGTAGATCGTGAAAGTTTTGCCACAGATACTGAAAAATTATTTGGTTTAAAAATGAGAATTTGGATAAAATACTTTTTTTTTCTGAACTCTTTGTTGTTGAACCATCCCTGAACATAAGTCAGGCCATACTGCAGCCCCCGTAACTCGGGACAGTTTATTGAAGGAAAATACCCAGGTGAAGATGAGAGTTCAGCTGACAGCACTGCTGTCACACTACTGTTTCCTCATCCCTTTGATAGTTTTCTTCATCAACTTCCTCTTCTGCCACTTGGTCTCTTTTTTTCTTCTTCAGTCTACGGCAGAAGCCATTCAGTCCACAGAAACAGGCGCAGGTGAAGGGCATGGCCTATCTAACACTCTGCATCCACATGAACCTGCAGAGAGAATGAGAAGATGAAAAAGAAAGCATTAAAATGTTTGTCCCAGTTAAGGATTCTGAAGACATGACACTTCATATGAGATGACTAACTCCACATTCCATATGTGAGGTGGGGTAAAGTGTTAGCAAAAAAGTCCTGATTCTAAACTTGATCAGGAATTATTGGCCTATATGCATTGTGTGTATTGAATACACATGAAAATAATGGAGGGGGGCAGAAAAACATGTAGGATTTTGAACAAGAACTTTAAACTCATTTGATGATGAAGAGATTAGTTGTTTTTATCAGGATTCATTAAAGTGATAAAACTTGGCCAAACTACAAATACAGTATTAAACATTTTGCCTCAAATCATTACTTATTCATCCATCCATCCATCCATTTTCTTCAGCTTATCCAGAGTCGGGTCGTGGGGGCAGCAGCCTAAGCAGAGAGGCACAGACTTCCCTCTCCCAGCCACTTGGGCCAGCTCCTCTGGGGGAATCCCAAGGCATTCCCAGGCCAACCGAGAAACATAGTCCCTCCATCGTGTCCTGGGTCTCTCCCTGGGCCTCCTCCCGGTGGGACATGCCCGGAACAACTTACCAGGGAGGCGTTTAGGGGTCATCCTAATCAGATACCTAAGCCACCTCAACTGGTTCCTCTCGATGTGGAGAAGCAGCGACTCTAATCTGAGCCCCTCCCGGATGACTGAGCTTCTAACCCTATCTCTAAGGTAGAGCCCAGACAGCCTGCGGAGAAAAATAATTTCAGCCACTTGTATACACAGTCTCATTCTTTCGATCACTATCCAAAGCTCATGACCATAGACGAGGGTAGGAACATAGATCAACCGGTAAATGGAGCTGAGCCTTTTTGCTCAGCTCTTTTTTCACCACAACAGATCAGTACAGCACCCGCATCACTGCAGATGCAGCACCAATCCACCTATTGATCTCTCGCTCCATTTTTCCCCCAGTCTTGAACAAGACCCCGAGATACTTAAACTCCTCCACTTGCTGCAGGGCCTCTTCCCCAACCTGGAGAAAGCATTCTACCCTTTTCCAGCTTAAGACCATGGTCTCGGATTTGGAGGCACTGGTCCTCATCCCGGCCGCTTCACACTCGGCTGCGAACTGATCCAGCGAAAGCTGGAGATCACTACTTGATGAAGCCAATTGGACCACATCAATCCAAAGTGGATCCCCTCAACACTTTGGTTGCGCCTAGAAATTATGTCCATAAAAATTATGAACAGAATCAGTGACAAAGGGAAACCTTGGCGGAGTCCAACTCTCACCGGAAATGAGCCTGACTTACTGCCAGCAATGCGGACCAAGCTCTGGCACCAGTCAACACTTTCTGGTGTGGACCCATACAGACACTTTAAAAGTGTTGAAATCAAATCTGACAGTGTTAATCTGGGCCTCCTGGATTTGCTGTGCAGATTGAAAATTGTCCATAAGGTTGTTTTCTTCTAGAAAAGAGTTCAATTGATGTGTTACAACCTTCTCAAGGATCTTTGACATGAAAGGAAGTTTAGAGATAGGTCTGTAGTTTTCGGGCATAGAAGAATCCAGGTTAGGCTTTTTTAGCAGAGGACAGACTGCAGCAGTTTTAAAACATTTAGGTACAGATGTGGAACAATGAGACAAATTTATCAAGCTTACTACATTGGGACCGGTGCAATTAAAAATATCTTTAAAAAAGATGTTTGAAAAACATCAAAAGGACACGATGACAGTGTCATATGCATTAAAAGATCAGAGATGTCATTAATAGACACTAGTGTAAAAGAGAACTACGTCACCGCAGTCAGAGGACAAGGGTCCAAACAGTGGGAAAATGAAGGCGAGATATTTGCTCTGATGTTGGCAATTTTGTCCGTAAAATTTAAAAAAAAAGAAACTATTACAATCAGAATACGTAAAAACACTTTGAGATGAACACTGTGGAGAAACAATGTTCTTAATTGTATCAAATAAAATCTTTGGATTTTGTCCTTTTGATTTAATGAGATTAACTGGTTCTTGCATTCTTGAGCATCTCATTTAAGGAGCTGATTAAGTCTTTAAGGTGGAGCCTGTGAACCATCAGATCAGTACGCTTCCATAAAGCGAGCCAGATAGAGCCAGAGCGTGCGTTGAGGTGAGCCCGACTATTTCTAGCTGGAACCTCTCAACCTCGCACACCAGCTCAGGCTCCTTCCCCACCAGTGAGGTGACATTCCATGTACCGAGAGCCAGCTTCTGTAGCCGAGGATCAGACCTCCAAGGTCTCTTCCTTCGGCCACTACCCGTTCCACATTGCACCCGACCCCTTTGGCCCCTCCCATAGGTGGTGAGCTCATGGAAAGGGGGACCCCTGTCACCTCTTCGGGCTGTGCCCAGCTGGGCTCCATGGATAAAAGCCCGACCAGGTGCTCGCCAGCATGCCCCACCTCCAGGCCTGGCTCCAGAGTGGGGCCCCAGTGACCTGCGTCCGGGCGAGGGAATACTAGATCCAAAAGTTTTGTTCATCATAAGGGGTCAATTGGTTGCATTTTGTTTGATCCCTCACCTAGGACCTGTTTGCCATGGGTGACCCTACCATAGGCATGAAGCCCCTGACAACATAGCTCCTAGGATCATTGGGACACCCAAACCCCTCCACCATGATAAGGTGGCAGCCCAGGGAGGGGTTAATATTCATTTGAAATGTAAATGGCTACAGCTTCATTTCTGCCAGGTTGTAGGAGAACTGGGTCATAGAAAAAAAATTATAGGGCTCTTTCAGATAAAACCTTTGTCTGGTTGTTTAAAGGCAGTATCTCACTGGGCTGCAACTATTGGAGACAAATGGCAATAACAAGGGAGTTCCCAAAGTGTCTCCAAACATTTGTGGGGTTCTGAGTTTCTTCACATGAGTCTCACAAGCTCACCGTGTTGTTGCTTGAATTTTAAACATGTTCAAAGAATTTGTGCAACTATTTTTTATTGCCTAAATTTTAAACACAGTCAAAAAATTCTGGCACATTTTTTCTCAAAAAAGTCAGAGTTGTAGAGTTGTTCCATTTAGCACAAGCCCTTTCAGTTTAGTTTCTATAATTCTAGAGCACTAGAGCTTTGACTACTTGACACCAGCACAGTAGGGCTAATGATTAATCAGTTGAACTGAAGTTGTTGTTTAAAATGATTTAAAAACAAATAATATCCTTATTTAATAAAAGTAGGTGTGTGTGTGGGGGGGGGTGTGTG
>NC_051433.1:27517240-27522467 GCF_001649575.2 Kryptolebias marmoratus | reverse complement strand
TGGGGGGGATTGGGGGCGGGGGGGTTCCCCACTCTGAGTACTGGTGGGTACAAAACAGGACAAGGCAGGGGCACGATATGGGCAGATTTAGGATACCATAATGCACACAGAAAAGGATACAATTTTGCAAGCTGTGCACATGAAAATAAGCTGTGATTACTGCATTGTTGGCTGGCCACAAACAATAACCCATTTTCTTTCAAACTGAAGTTATCAACTCTCCAACATCCGCAGCTCAGTAAGATACTACTCTTAACAGTCTCATTTTAAAGCTAAATGTTTTACTGTAAGTTATAGTTTGTGAATTCCTGTCTTCTTTGCTATCTTTGGCATATTTTGAAGTTTTTAAAAAATAGTAATAAGGGTGAAACAAATGGTGATGTGTAGCACTTTTACAATGTAATAGACACTGCATTGGCCCCTCCACTCCTAACACACATATAACAGAATAAAAAGCTACACTTTGCAAAAATGCTGACTAGAAGGATTTTAAAATACTGTATTTAAGCCCTGTTTACACCACTCCAGACATATTTTTCTAGCTGACATTTTTTTCTGTGTTTTATATTACTTTCTCTATCCGGAAAGAAATAAAACAAAAAAAAAAAACTGCTAAAATACCCATGCTGCATAACCAGTTGCAGCATGACATTAATAGATCAAAATTCTGAACTTAGCTAAAGATTCCCAAATCAGTTTATAGTTTTCCCCACATTATTGACTATTTCACCATATTTTAAGCTTATTGGCAACAGAATCAGGATAAAGTAAATCAGACATAAAAAAAATCACTGTTTCTGTTCATAGTGATTATGTGCGAATAGGCTGCTTCATAATTGTTTCTGAAAGGCACTGTCTTAGTTGTCCACATGGACCCATTAAAAACTAATTTTAAAAATTTCCACTTTAAAAAGCATTTTTCAAAATCTCTTTATTTTCACCAAAATTCTGTGTGGCAGCAGATGATCTCTATTCTATAGAATATCTGGTGTAATGTGTATGGGGCCTTGGACTTTTTTCAGACATTTATAGCATTCATTGTATTTCAAAAATCTCCTGCCAAGTTTGTGCATAGCTTTAATTAAGATATCAAATTTAGTGGAAGCTTATTTGACCCAGTAACTACAGTTGTTCAAGTCTGTAAGAGTCTCAACGTGAAAAAAGAACCTATCTTGAATATTCTTACAAGTGAACAGTTGTGTTTGGAGTTGTGGCTTCAAATGATCATCTATCCATGGTTTGTCAGACAAGTAAAATGGCTTAAAACAAAATCTCTTTATGTCATTGGAAATCCAAGCAAAACTACCCTATATTGCCAAATGTATTTGCTTATCTCCCTGCACATTCATATGAACTTGAATGACATTCCATCTTAATCCATAGGGTTTAATATGATGTTAGCCCACCCTTGGCCACTATAACAGCTTCAACTCTTCTGTGAAAGCTTTCCACAAGGTTTAAGAGTGTGTTTATGTGAATTTTTTTTCTTCCAGAAGCTCCTTTGTGAGGTCAGACACTGATGTTGGATGAGAACTAAGCAGCCGAGGTCAACTCCTGAAAAAACAACCCCACACCATAATTCCCCCTCCACTAAACTTTACATTTGGCACAATGAAGTCAGAGAAGTACCATTCTCCTGGCAACCCCCAAACCCAGACTCATCCATTAGATTGTCAGACAAAGAAGCATGATTCATCACTCCAGAGAACATGTTTCCACTGTCCAGTGGCAGCATGCTTTACACCTTGAGACCTTTACACTTTTGCTTTAGTAGTGAGGAAATTTCACGACTGGACTTACTGCTCAGGTGGCATCCTATCACAGTCCCATGCTGGAATTCACTGAGCTCCTGAGAGTGACCCATTCTTCCACAATTGTTTGTAAAAGCAGTCTGCATGCCTAAGTGCTTGATGTTGTACATCTGTGGCAACAGAAGTAATTGGAACACCAGAATTTATATGGATGGGTGAGTGAATATTATTGCTATATTGCATCTGGAACAAGCAAATAGACAGATATCACAGATATTGTCATAAATTCTGATGATATAATTTTACTATTGCTGCTAAATGATATCACATGTTGCCTAATATTGGTTACATTATCGGTATAACAGTATAATAATAAATAACATTTCTATATACAACTATTTTAATGTACAAATCTACAGTAACTAAGGTGTCTTAAAGAACACAACTGAATTTGGTGACAGTGACTGTTTAAAATCAGTGTCAGCTTTTTCCTTAAGTCAGAACAAATTTGAGATCAGCTTTGTTAATTATATATTTTTTTATATATAAAAAAAATATAATATTTATTATAAAGAATGACATTTTAATTTAATCACAACTATTGAGAATAAATGTAACAATTAAATTTAATTTAAATACATGGCTTGTTAAAGATAGAAATGGTAATATTTTAAGAAGTGAGAAGGGTCTGATGGAGAGATGGAAAGAGTATTTTAATGACGTAATGAATGAAGAGAATGAAAGGGAAAGATGAATAGAGGTCATAGAAAGTGTGGAGCAGGAAGTAAAAAAGTAAAGATGAAGTCTGAAAAAGCTTTGGAGAGGATAAAGAAGGGGAAGGTAGGTAGACCTGATGACATACTATTGTAGGGTCATATGTCAGAGTTTGGATTATTTGTGCATTAACAGCCTAATGCAAAATGGACTATTTCACCTAAACTAAACCACCAGTGTTTTGAGAAGAAACCCAGAGGCCTCTGTTGATCTTATCAGACCAAAAGGAGCCACATACTAGGAAGTCCACCTTCCGAGGACACCTACAATAGCAACAAACTAATCACTGTTGTTGACTCTAAAACAAGAGTTACACCCCCTTTCCCAGACATCTCAGCTCCAAAGACAAACAAAGATGTCAATAGTACTACTTTGGAAGAAATTTACATTCTGAAAGGAGAACAACAAGAGACCTGGTTAAACTCAGAAACAGATAAAGCCTCCAGTCTACGGACATCAAAGGAAAGATCACATTCCTTTAGACCTGGAAAGGAAGTTAACCAGCACCCTGGTCTCTGCTCAGTAAAGTTGGACTACATTATCAAATGTGAACTTTCTAATCTGTCCAAAATAAGTTTCTGGACTGCAACCCTCATGCTAAAATTTGATATTTGTGCTAACATTAACATATGCCTATGTGTTTTCTGTTTTGCTTTCATTCATTTGCATATCAGATGTCATATGAAAACATTATTAACATTATCCTCTCATCAGGTTCCAAGTGTAATAATATATGTGTTTTACAGTGCTGATAACAATGATTCTTTGAGTTCTAAAAGATCCACTTTATGTGAGAAGACTTAGACTTTCTTGTTTAACCGTCACGCCATTACAACTCTTCAATCAATATCTTTTTACCATATTCAAATGTGCAATATTTTCATAACCAGCCATAACTTGTGCTATATTTGTTAATTCAATAAAAGTTACATAAATAGTGTAAAAACTTAATTCAGTGTGCATGTGTTTTGATATGATTATAATTTTAATCCGAAGTGAAGAACTCTTGATTTAGGGTAATTCATACTTGCCAACATTTGGGAATGTCAATGTGGGACAACACATTCACCCCCCCTTCCCAACTACACACACACACACACACATTCACATTTTAAGTATTACATTATCTGTGTTTAAGACTGTCTGCCCAAATATATATAGTTGGATATAAAAAGTTTTGCCAGACACATCTTACCTATTTATCAGCTGATCATGTCTTTAAAACATCATGCAAAAAACCCACTCCCAGAAATACAAACAAACATCATAGATTCAACATGATTTTCCTGAATTCTGATCAATTAATTTGAAATAAACATATATCATAGTTGCTTAAGATCAGGGCTCTCAAGTTTTTATCTGAGCTTGGAGTGAGATTTTGAGCTGCTGGAAGTCGTGAGATGATGTCATCACCTAATTTGCATATTTGGTGATAATGATCAGGCTGTAGGAGAGAGGAATATCAATGGTGGCAAGACAAAAAATGAGTAAAAAACACTCAAAATATGTTTAGAACTACAAATTAACTTTATGAAATAATTTTATAACTTTATTGCTTTGCCTGATCCCACATTACATAAATTAATTTGTTAGAATATCAAATTGAACCAAAAGACAGTTTTGTGTCGTGGAATTGCCAGCTCTACATTCAACCCTACTTTTTTTCAGGGTTGGAACCACAGGGATTTATATTAGCACTACAGAGTCAGTGAAAAAACAATACATTCAAAATTATATTTACATCCCGCTTTGCAATCCAGAATGGGATCAGCGACAGCTTTGCACATGAATGATTCATTTGCAAAGTGGACATGCNATATATATTCATGGACTTATAACATAATACCTGATATGGGGTATGGCCCATCAGAACATCTCTGTGGATCATTCTCAACCAGCCTGAATGAGTCCCCCACTTCCTGTGATGAAGGCCATTCAGATGGATCTTCTGAGTAAGGTCTTGCCCCAACCCTCTCCTCTGCACCTCTCTGTTCCTCTCCCTCATCATCATCATCATCATCATCATCATCATCATCATTATCATCATCATCATCATCATCATCATCATCATCATCCTCTTCACCTCTCTTGTCCACTTTCTCCTCTGTGTTGTTGGTCTTGCCATGTCTGCCTGCAATAATTTTCCCAAAACGACACAGTGGTGGCCAGCAGAAATTCAAACCCTCCTGGGCATCTAGATTTTTGTGGCCTCACTAGCAGAATTATTCCTACCTGATGTCATTTCTACTCTCCTCTACAACAATTGATCACCGACCTCATGTCTGTCTCCTTCATTCCTTACTTGTGTTTTTCTCCTCTAAGTTATATAGTCAAGCAACTATTTTTAATTAGCTTTGAATAAATTACACATCTCATGTCCTCTCCCTGGGCTGCCACCTTATCGTGGTGGAGGGGTTTGAGTGTCCCAATGATCCTAGGAGCTATGCTGTCAGGGCACTGGCGGCACCAGGGGGGCGCTAGGGGGTGCTGTAGCTCCCCCTGGAAAAGTCATAGCACCCCCGTAGCACCCCCAAGCGAAGGCATAACCGGGGTATGTGTGGGACATGTCCCCCACTTCCCTTATGTATGCCCTATATCCCCCGCACTTTTTCCAGCCGTTGCAATTGTTTAATTCGTTGTTAACATGTGGGGATGTGTTTTTCCGAGCCGTCTTTAAACGCACCATGAGCGCTGCGTACACA
>NC_051433.1:27471805-27515501 GCF_001649575.2 Kryptolebias marmoratus | reverse complement strand
GGGGAAGACCCAGGACACGCTGGAGGGACTATGTTTCTCGGCTGGTCTGGGAACGCCTTGGGATTCCCCCGGAGGAGCTGGCCCAAGTGGCTGGGGAGAGGGAAGTCTGGGTCTCCCTGCTTAGGCTTCTACCCCCGCGACCCGACCCCGGATAAGTGGAAGACAATGGATGGATAAATTACACATCTTGGTAATGCACTTTTTTAATATAAACAATACTTAAAAATAAATCCTTTGGTATTAAGTGGCTGTTTCTACACTTCCAGCTAACATTAGCCAAACCTGTCTCCTTCTCCTGTCTGTCCTGATTCTTTCTCTTCATCCTCCCAGCTGTTATATTGTAAATACTGATCAGTAAGTTGTAACTTGTTATTTATTAGTAATTAGTAGCTTTAGCTAACCTGAACATTTCCAGGCCTCCACTTGATGCTCAGACAGAACTTCCTGCTGTCTATCAACCACTTTGAAAAGCTTTCTTTCATGCCTACATCTTTATCTTTCTGCCTCTCCATCTTTAGCGCTCTGTCATCAGATGACAACACGACTCACACGAAAACAATCGCGCTTCTGCATGTGGTAGAGGGGGCAAGACCCAGGATATGCTGGGGAAGTTATGTCTCTCAGCTGGTTTGGGGACAAATTGGAATCCTCTTGGAAGAGCTGGACGAGTTGGCTGGAGAAAAACATGTCTGGGCCTCCCTACTCAAGCTGCTGCCCCCACGATCTGTATAGTGGGGCAGATAATGAATAGATGTATATTTATAATTTTAAATGACTTATTTTACTTTTCTGTGCTGTTCTGGTCTTTGTAAGTAAGGTAGAAGTATAACTAGCTGCTTTTAAGCCTCTGTAACCAGATTGCAGTCTCTTGTCATTTCACCTGCTAACATGCCAATTCTCGAAGCTTGGCGCAAACAGTTGTTTCATAACAATGTTTTGAGAGATGAGTGTTGCTTCTCTAGTAGACAAGCCATGACTGATTGGGTTAAAATGTACAACCAACTGGCATTTGTTTTTAACAAACGTAGAAGTTTAGAGTATTTTCTCATTGATTACAGCAACTGAATGACTGCTTGGAACAGCGAGTAGGAATGGAGAGAACCTGCTCGGAATTCCTTAATGTGTAGGAGGGCGGAAATCAAATCAAAATCCCCCCAAAAAAGGTTTGTCTCTGGTATGTTATGAAAAAAACATTTAAATCATAAGAATTGTATGACAAAAAATGTTTTGGTTTTGACACCATAACTTTTTAATCCCATGGTATACCTTGAAACCTGTCCATGACTAAATGCAGAGATTAAAAGTAGCAACCCCCAATAGAAGGGAGCATCTGAAAGAGAAACAAAAACTTTGTACTTTTTAAAGTATTTTTTTAATCATCTATATATATATGCAGTTCAATCTTGAGATTAAATTTACCATTTATAAGATCTCAACAACTGAAGGATGAAATCCATCCATCACAGGGAACCAATATCATATTTATATTTAATATGGAAGAAACCAGATTTTGTCTTTAAGTTTAATAGAATCAACAATAAACGATTAAGACAACACAACAAAAATAAATTTAACATTAAGATTTTAGGAAATATTTTGTGAAAAATGACTTTTAAGTAATTATATTGAATGATGATTTATCAAGATAAAACACAGCAAAAAGTAACTCTTTAGTAGTCTAAGATGAAATATTGATTGTTAGTGTATCGAAACCAAAAAGATTTTTTGAACAGAATGATTGGATTTTAGGAATAATCTTTTCAGTTTCTTACCTGCGCAATAATTTGGAACACTTCAAATTATTTTGGTAAATTTCAATTCATTCTGCCAGGTTGTCCGGTTAATTTTGATGAAGCATTGAAATAGATGTTATTTAACAATTTGCCTCAGGTAAAATGAAATAGCCAGGCCCCAAATCGTTTCTTCTTTTATCTGTCTCATCACACAGGTTAGAGGTGCCTCAGAAACTGTGTAGGGCCAGTTGTCACTTCGTCTTTGGGGAACTTGGAGGTTGCTCAGACCTCGACAAGACCACAACATGGAGGTAGGTTAAGGCTCAGAGCCCGTATAGGGTCAGTGGTCAGCGTTTTGCCCAAGGTCACCTGAGGTTGCGGTGATGTTTGCAGAGGGTTGGAAAGGAAGCAACTAATGCAGCAGGAATCAGACAATATGCAACACACAAATTGATACAAAAAGTTATTTCTCAACTTAAATTTTCCTTACAGCTTATTGTCTTCTGTCTGCTGGACTTCCAAAAACAAAATCACTGAGCAAAAATGTTTTTTTCTCAGCTTACAAAAACTAAATGAAGAAGATTTTCTGTCGATGAACACAAAAACAAACCTAATTGCAGTCACCAGCCAAGGCTTTTCAAACAAAGTTTGGGAACAAACTAGAACATTTTGTTGTGAAAGAGCTTGGGGTTTCAGAAAGGCTTTATCTCACTCTGTCCAAAGAATATTTCACTCAGCTGGTGTAGATTCTCAGTCATCCAGGCCATGGTAAATTTTTGTTTTTTAACCTTTTTTGAATTATTTCACTCACAACTAAGTACAGTATTTTCTCATACTGAATATTTGCACACAACTAATGATCAACTATAATTTTTCATATTTCAAAGAGGCTAGTAATCAAATAAACATCTAATTTCATCGATGAATCATGTTTTTCCTCTCAACCTCTAGGAAAGCATGTAAATAATCTGTGAATAACTGATTAGATGGTCTCAAAATAATTAAGATTCACTTTTAGAAAATAGTTTGTGAAAGATGACACTAGGTCAGAGGTCATAAAAGGGGGTAGTTATTTATGCTATTTCTGTATGTTTTATTTCAAGTGTCGTACTTATTTACATTTGAAATTCTATTCGTTACTGAGTAAAAATGTGAGCATAAACGTAAATTCAAATCATCAGGAAGAGAATGTGTGCCATAACACGTACAGTGACTGAGTATGTTCCTTACTAATCACCTTATGTATGATCTAGCTAGAAGTGATGATGAGCCTGGAATGAGGAGTTTTTCTGTTAACTAAATCTTTAAAGATTGTACACAAATTCTGCCCATTAGACAGGCTGCTTTGTCCACCAGTCTGAAGTACAACTCAGCAGACATGTACTTGTCAGCACATCTCCTGTTAACTGGCTGGCATTTATACCACCACCTTGTTCATGAAAATGGGTGGATGGATGGATAATAAACTGTGAGGCTTTTATTTAGTTAACAGTTAGTTTGAGAACAAAAATTCCTCTTGACCTCTGTGCGTTGAACTGAAAAGAATCCCTCCTTGTGGGAAAAAATGTAACAAAAGTAACTTATACTCGAGGATAAAATTTAATGACTTACTTTTTACTTCTACTTGAGTAGGTTTTTACACAAGTAACTTGTACATGAGTAGAAGTTCAACATAGTAACTATCCTTTTACTTGAGTATGTTGCTTTAGTACTCTTTCCATCTTTGCCTGTCACTGTCCCAACTTTCTCTATGGGCTGTTATCAGGATTCATTCACCATTCTTTGAAGTATGTAGTTTAAAAACCTTAGTCATGTGGGATTAGTCTTCATTTATTTCAAGTACATGACTGCAACTAGAGAACTTCTGTAATAGAATAAAAATGTAGCAGCTGTCTTTAAACCTTTCAAGGTAATGTTCAAGTGTTTGTCTTTAAAATTTTTGCACCATGTTCAGCAGGAAGTATGCAGAGAAAGTTCAGTTCAGTTACACACACACACACACACACACACAAATACCCTGTATGGCTCGAGGTGTTTTTGGCTCTGCTTCGTTGCTTGCAGGCAGCTCAAAGTGTGGCTCAGCTAATTGCCCCATATGAGGCGAGCCGAAGAGCATATCAATCCCTAAATTCACACACACACGAATGCAGACACTTTATGTTTGGTCCATGCCTCTGTTTTTGTCACCCCCTCACTCCCACTTGGATCACCCTCACACACACACTAGTCAGGCCTGCTGCTGCTGACTCAGGTTGGTATTTAATGAAGCTCTCAGTTTCACCTCGTGTCTCCTAATCTCAGTGCTCATTTGTGATTGGCTGGAAGCACACTGGCGAAAACTGTTAACGTTGGGACTTTAGTGAGCCTGAAGACTATTTCTGTGAGTGTGTAGGTGAGTGTGTGTGTGTGTGTGTGTGTGTGTGGGGGGGTTATCTGTTAAAGTCCCCAAATGCCAGACCATGGTCTGGATCCAGACCCAAAAGAAGCTTTATAAAATTGGTTGATAGATTTCAATAGAATCATATAATTATCTATTGTATATAAATATTTAATTCTTTAGTTGTGCAAGTTTTCTCATTTTTACGGCAATTCATTTTATGTGGCGCAGCTTTTTAATCCACTCCTATTGGGCATGAATGTCAGATAGCCTACAGAAAAGAAGTGGAGCAGCTGGTGAACTGGCATACCAGAAACAACCTTCTCCTGAATGTCGACAAAACAAAGGAGATCATTGTCAACTTCAGAAAGAAGAATCCCAGACACACTCTGGTGAATATCAACAACTCAGCAGTGGAGGTGGTGAAGAACACAAAGTTCTAAGGAGTGCGAGTAATGGACACCTTAACATGGACAAAAACCATGTGTTCTCTGGTAAAGAAAGCACAACAGTGTATGCACTTCCTTTGGAGGATGAGATCAAATTAACCCCCCTTCTATCTTCACCACTTTTGACAGGAGCACTACTGAGTTCATAATAACCAAGTTTTTTCTGTGTGGTATGGCAGCTGCAGAGCTGCAGACTAAAAGTGTCTGCAGAGAGTGGTGAGAATAGCAAAGAAAAGTACTGGGACTTCCCTTACTTCCATCCACACCATGGACTGTTCTCACTGCTTAACTCTGGTAGGAGGTTTTGCTGTGTGAGGAGCAAAACAGCCAGAATCAGTAACAGTTTTATCCCTCAGGCCTGCTGAACTCTCAATAAAAATAAAATCCAATACCAATATTCACAAAAATTACACAAAACTGACAATGGATTTTTAAGATTTTTCTTTAAATTGTTTTTAAAGGAATGATTGTAGATTTTGTTAACTGTAGGCATACAAAGCCCTTTTTATGGTTGATAAATTGTACTTCTTAAGTACCATTTTGAAAGTCAATGCAACAGAATTTTGATCTGTTTGTCTGTCTGTCTATCTGTCTGTCTGTCTGTCTGTCTGTCTGTCTGTCTACAATTTACTAAATTCAATTTAGGTGGCACAGCATTTCTATCATTTACAGAAACTCATTTTAGGTGGTGCAGCTTTAGTTAGAGCCAGTTCATAAAGAGGCACAGGCCTGAAAAACAATAAGATGAATGAATAAATATATCATAGTTGTCAATTAAATAAATAAATAAATATATATGTTCTCGATCTGGCTGGCACAGTGTTTAGAGCTGTCGACTCTCAGCAAGAAGGTTGCATCCGGGCCTTGGGCCTTTCTGGGTGGAGTTTGCATGTTCTCCCTGTGCTCATGTGGATTTACTTCGGATACTCTGGTTTCCTCTCACAGACCAAAAACATGCATGTTAGGTTAATTAGTAAGTCTAAAACTGTCCCTAGGTGTGAGTGAGAGTGTGAATGGTTGTTTGTCTTTATGCAGCACTGCAACTTGTGACCTGCCCAGGGTTTCCCCCACCTCTCTCACTGACTGCTGGAGATAGGCACCAGCTCCCCGCAACCCGGAAAAGAGAAGTGGGTAAAGAAAATGGATGGATGGATGGATGGATGGATGGATGGATGGATGGATGGATGGATGGATATTCTTGACCGTTGCTGAAGAAAGATTTCTTTAGGTGGACCTCGTAGAATTCTAACTGAAGATCACTATATATCATTACACCTCAAGAGGTGCTTTTTCTCTCCCTGCTCTTCCACCCTATATATCCCTGCAATTCTGATCTGCGGATCTCCCACTCTGTACCCAATGGCTTTAGACCCTATGTGACATGGCAGAGAAAATCACATAGGAATAGAAAGCCATAAAACACAGCAGTGAGTCAGTCACACTTTCACAAGCAAACAGCAGAGATGACACAGATGAAAACACTGTCTGTAGACCCTTCTGAAATATTAACTTGGCTGAACAAGAATGAGTCAATGAGCGGGAGGTATCACAGCCCACATGCATCCACAAATACTCACAAAAATAAAGAACCACATGCTCGCGTGCAACGTGGCATTGTGCAAGAAATGACCACAGTGGGATTCAAATACTGTTAGCCCAACACTTTTTCCTCACAAAACTGGCTGAACAGAAAAAACTGAAGATCAGCTACAAGTCTGAATAATTTAGTAATCTGATAAAAGGTTCAGATGTGAACTATTCATTTTAAGACAGTGATATGACCACGAACCCCGACCGGTGGATAGCTAATGCCCCTTTTCCACTAGTGCCTGAACAGGACGGTACGGGACGGCACAGGACGGTTCCACGCCTTTTACATTATCCAGGATTCATGGAACCGTCCCCCTTTTTAGTACCAACTCCATTGAGGTTCCAAGCGTATCGTACTGGCCTGAAAATGCTACGTCAGAGTACTGTCGGTCACTGATTGGTTAGGTGGTGGAGTCACTGGTGGCGTCCAAGCTACCCTCACAACAACAACTCGAGGCACCATCTTTTCTTTGCGATCGTTGGAGCGACATTCCTGAACTGATTAAAATGGCAGTACAAAGTACACCGTGGTCCAATTCTGAAGTGCAGGAGTTTTTGTGCTTGGTGGCAGAGGACAAAATTCAGAGCGAGCTAGATGGGTCGACTCGCAATGAAAAAATTTTCAAAGAGGTTTCAGAGCTGATGGCTGATCGTGGCTACCAGACAACACCGAAGCAGTGTAGAGATAAATTTAAAAAACTGAAGAGCGATTACCGCACAATAAAAGACTGCAATAGAAGGAGTGGTTCAAACCGCAAAACATGGAAGTGGTTTGACCAGATGGACACCATTTACGGACATCGGCCATCTAACAATGGGAGGGAGAGTGGCTTGGATACGGCCTCTTCACTGCTGGAATCCATGATGGACGATGGTGAGTGTTTTTTAACTTTAAGCATATTTTATATTAAAGTTACTTATCCCATCAGTGGTGAGTGTACTTTGAAAAAATAAACAAAATTAACGCCGATGCCATTGCCCCCGGATGCTAAGTACTAGCATCGATGCTAACTGTGAACTGTTCGTGTGTACTACTTTGGTCTGCAACTACATATCTTAATGTAGGTTTTCTGAAGTTTTTTTCTACGCCGTCGCGGCCTAGTAGCACCACGCAGAGCAGCACAACACAGCAGCCTGCTGTACTTGGTAAGAAGCAATCATGCAACCGTACTGATACCTGAACTGCCTTTATATTGAACAATAACATTTTTTTTTATTTCTGTTGTACAAAGTTTAACACATGTATTCACCTGTTTAATATCAGCACACTCATTGATTTTGCTTACAATAAAGCCTTTTTCTCAGTTGCAACACCTTTCTTTGTTTTAAGCCTTTTTTCCCACTACAGTCTCTAGACTTGTTTTTTTTTTGACCACTTGCCACTTCTTTTCTGTCTAGGCAAGAGAAAGCGCGGCACAACTAAAGAACAGTCATTTGTTGCAGCAGTGCAGGCAGAAGACGAGGGCACAGCGGGACCAACACGTCCATCTTGTGCTGGATGAAGCACGGAAAGCAAGAGAACAAGAGGCGGCCTTGAGGAGGGAGGAGATGCAACACAACGCTGCCTTTAATTAAGCGTTCCTTGGGGTGTTGGGGGACATTGCACGTGCTCTGACCCACATGCATTCTTGATTTTTGATGATTTTCTATACATTTCTACTGTTACATCTGTTTTTTTTAAATAAAAATGTTTTCTGAAGTCCTTGCATCATCATTTGTTTTGTTAAGAGTGTACAGTGATCTGTGAAATTTCCATTTGCCCTTCAGCTTTAATGATTCTTAACTCTCCTGTTATGTTGCAGGTCAACTTCATCCATTTTGAAATTCAAAAATCTAACAAAATAGTCCCAAGTACTTTTTCTGTATGAAGCCTCTTCTGCTTGGCTTAGCTTAACATAAAATGAAAATGGTTCATCTTAGATATTTGCATCCCCCACCTGCATTTATATTTTACATAGATACTGTTCAGCTCAAATTGATCCAGCAGTCAAAGCTAGGAGTAAAAAGGGTCAAAAAATTCTTATTTTGTTCATTTATGGTTCAAAAACATTGATTGATAGGTGTCTCAAGTTCATTTATAAACATCATTCCTTGAAAAGCAAAAAGCTAGAAATTAAAAAAAAAAAAACAATTTCAAGTATAAACAGATTTATTTTGTTAATAAAAAACAAATAAATACAATGAAAAAAAAAAAGAAAAATACATGCTTTGAACAAAAAGGAAGCAGAGTAAAGAAATTAATTAATGGGAGCGAACAGATTTGAAATTAACTGTTACAGTTAACAAGGTACTCCATAAGAGCATCTCTGACACGTCTGCCCTCATCCAAATCGCGTGGCAGTCCCTGCCCTGGCTGCAGTGCAGCTGCTTCTGCATCCGGTAAGTCCAACGAGGTCTCAAATGACTCACCATGATTTTCACAAAGGTTATGCAGAGCACAGCAGGTCAGCACCATAGACTTGACAAGTTCAACATTGCAGTCATTCCTTTTCAGACGGCAACGCCATCTACCCTTCAGCCTTCCAAAAGCATTTTCAACCACAACCCCTGCACTACACATTTTTTTGTTGAAGAACTGCTGTTCTGAAGTTAGTCTTCCCGTGTCGGGAAATGGTTTTAAGAGCCAGTCAAGCAAGGAATATGCAGAGTCACCCAGGATGTAATATCCTGTAGCCACTGTGCCAATGTTCCTGATGTGAGGTGGGAATAGGTTTCCACGGCTGGCTAGCTCTGACAGAGCGGACAGTCTGAAAACCCTGGCATCATGCGAGTTCCCTGACAGTCCAGCAAACAAATTCCAGAAGATTCCCTTTCCATCCACAACAGCCTGAAGGATAATGGAATGCCAACCTTTTCTATTAAAATAGACTGTGTGGTAGTGCTGTGGTGCTATGATGGGTATGTGGCAGCCATCAATAGCACCCACACACTGTGGGAGCCCCCACCTGTTTTTAATGTACATGGCAATTTCTCTAAAACGGTCTTCATCAGGTAAACGGATCTGCTCAGGCACCAACACTGTCTTTGCTGCAGCACAAAACTCCTGCACACAACTACACACCGTTTTGATGCTGACTCCAAAAAGATGTCCAACACTCCTGTACTCTGAGCCAGTAGCCAGTTTCCACAGTGCAATGGCCACCCTCTTCTTTAATGGTAGTTTGTTTAGAGAGAAAGCGACTTCCGGGATGGCGACATACGGTTGGTTGGGCTCCGTGTTCGGCTCCCCGGATTTTAATTTTAAAGCCTACTTACCCAGTATAATCCCAATTAAGGATTCATTTGACGAACCAACGCAGCAACAATGCAAAGATACACGACAACAATGGACTTCCGGTAATTTTTACAATTTTTACAACAAACGCGGTAGTCTTGCCCTACACAGACAAGGAAGACAGCCTCATTTTCTGAAAGTCTTTCTGGCTCGACTGTTTCTTCTGTTTGTTGTCGGATCTCTGCTACGCCGCCTTCCTCATACCGAACAAAGACTGGACTCACAAGGTGAAACCACTGTTCATCTGAACTATTTTGGACACGGTCATTTTGCAGTATATTATGCCATCCACAGACTAACTTCGAGGCGAATTACTACGCTTAAAAAATCAAGCCGTTCGAAGGAGATATTGACATTAGTACACATGGCCTTCCTGCTCCTGTTAGCGGGTGATGTACAGCTTAATCCAGGACCGAACAAATCAGCTGATGCCAGTTTCGAAGGGCAACTTACTAACGAGGCAGGGATGGTTGCTGGAGGTCGGGGCTTTGGTGGCGCGGGCGGCGATGTGTCGGAGCACATGTTTTACACCCAGGAACATATCGGTCAGCAGTTTGATCAGACTGTTTTGTGTGGCGAACACGGCATGACTGGTGGGAAACCTGTGGCCTGCTACCATGCTTTGGCGTCTGATGTTTCAACTCGGAGGACTTGTGGTGTCAGTACACTGTCAACAAACGTTTGCACTAACCATCTTCCTCATGGAGATCTTTGGATCGCCCCTCCTGTCACACTGGATAACAGTTCTGGGATTATCAACAGCGGTTTGCTACAGAGATGTAAAGTTAAGAACTGGGCTGATTCCAACAAGACAAAGAGACATGGACCGGCCCGACGTAAGCCAAAAACATTACATATGGAGGCAATAAACAAACAAAGACAGTATTTATTTTTTCAGACTGTCAATCATGCTAGAGTGGTCTGGGACCCTGCACTTAAGCCTAAAGGTATTTTTGGAGGACATTTAAATATAAGAAGTCTCTTACACAAATGTGAGGAAATAAGAACATTGTTAATGGGATCTAATCTGGATTTTCTATGTCTAGGTGAAACTTGGCTAACTGATAACATTCCAACTAATATGATTGATGTACCTGGATACAAATGTTTCAGAAAGGATAGAGTTGTGGGGCGAGGAGGGGGAGTATTAATTTACATAAAAGACTCATTTAACATCAACGAGATAGTCATAGATGAGCATATATCAATAGAATCTGTGTGTTTAAATGTTTGTCTTTCACCTCGTATGAATTTTAACATTGTGGTGGTGTACAATCCACCATCAAGTTGTAGTACAACTTTTTAATATAATTTAAAGGAATTGTTATCAGGATTTAGAAACAACAGTGAAGTAATCATTTTGGGAGATTTTAATATAAACTGGATGGACAATAAATTGAAAAAAACACTTGGAGAACTGACAGCAAAATTTGATTTTCACCAGTTAATTCAAGGTCCCTCTCGTATTACTAAAAACAGTCAAACTTTAATAGATTTAATTTTTTCAAATAAACCTGGTCGAATCATAAAATCCTATAACTTGGTGTGCGGCTTATCTGACCACAATATTACTCTCATTGCCAGAAAATTGTCTCAAAATCGCTTTGTTAGTCGCTATAATACTCAGAAACAGACCATAATACAAATTCCAAGACAGGATGTACCTAAATTTGAGGCCGAATTAGCCAAGATTAATTGGGATGAAGTTTCCAGCCATAATCAGATAAATGATTGCTGCAATACATGTATTCTCAAGGTTTGTAATACTATGAATACGTTTCTTAAAACCCATACAAAGGGCCGAAGAAAAACACAGCTACCTTGGATATCGGATGACATTCGGCTGTTAATGAGAAAGAGAGACTATGTTTTAAAATCTTTTTTTAAAAATAAAAGGACCACAGATTGGCTGCTTTTTAAAAGTTTGAGGAACAAAATAGTTAAAGAAATGTACAAATCCAAAGCTAAATATTACACAAATGTCTTATTAGAAGCTAGAGGGAATGGTAAGACGATCTGGAAACAACTAAACAGTTTACTGAATGCCAATGCACACACTAAACATAAATATGAACTCGCAACAGCAGGAAAAACCATAACTGATCCTGCTAAGCTGGCAACAATGTTTAATGATTATTTCCTCTCTTCAGTTAAAGATTTGGCATCACAGTTTCAGCCAGCTCCAATGGAAACACATTGTATAAAACAGACCAAAAAGTGTTCTGATCTTTTTGAGATTAAGGAAATTCATTACTCTGATGTTCAAAGAGCCATTAACAGTTTAAGTAATTCTCACGCAAAGGATATGTATAATTTAGACGCTATGTTTTTAAAAAAATACAGTAACATTTTAGTAGAACCCTTAACTCATATAGTCAACATTTCCATTAGAACAGGGCAATTTCCCGATGCATGGAAAAAAGCTTTGGTGAAACCGATTTTTAAATCAGGAAGTCGACATGAAATCAGCAACTATAGGCCAATAAGTCTGGTTCCGGTCATGTCAAAAGTGCTGGAGAAAATTATTTTGGAACAACTGTTACTACATTTAGAAAGTAACAGTCTTTTGCATCCGCTTCAGTTTGGTTTCAGGCGTCAACATTCCACAGAGACCGCTATAAGTTTGCTGCTTGAAAAGGTTAAACTATCACTTGACAAGGGACAAATTACTGGTGCAGTTTTTCTTGATTTGAAAAAGGCCTTTGATACAGTGAACCACAATTTACTAATTTCAAGGCTTTCATCATTTAATTTCTCAGAACGATCATTGTCTTGGTTTAAATCGTATTTGGAAGATCGTGAACAATGTGTTGTTATTAATAACAGTAAATCTGTCTTCTGCAAAATTGCAACAGGGATTCCGCAAGGAACCATCTTAGGTCCGGTTCTTTTCAGTTTGTATGTTAATAGTCTTCCTGACATTTGTCCTGAAGTCAATCTGCAAATGTATGCTGATGACACCATTGTTTATACATCGGACAAAAGCGGTACTGCTGTCAGTGAAAAACTTCAGAGCAGTCTGCAGAGATTATCGACATGGCTAAAGGACTCTTGCTTAACTCTCAATACAAACAAAACAAAGTGCATTTGCTTTTCAATTAAGAAAACCTCATTACAGTCTTTGAATATTCAGATCCATGGGGACCCTATTGAACAAGTTTCACAAGAAAAATATTTAGGAATAATTTTGGATGCTCAGTTAACTTTCAAGAGTCATGTTGATAAAATCTGCAAAACTGTTAGGTCAAATATAAACTGTTTTAAAATTATTAGACATTGTTTGACACTTCACTGTGCAGAGATGTTTATGAACTCACTGATCCTCTCACATTTTACCTATGGAGCTACTGTCTGGTCTCAGACTAATCAAACTACTCTCAAACCACTAGCAAGTCTTTATAATCGGGCCTTAAAGGTTTTACATCAAAAGCCAATTAGATTCCATCATTGTCGTATTTTGGCTAAATTTGGCATTTTGGATTTTACAAATTTTCTAAATTATAACGTTTTAAAACTGATTTTTAAGTGTTTAAATGGACTAGCACCAATACCATTAAGCGATTGCATACAGAGACTGCAGGGCAATAGTAGAGCTACCAGAGCAGCTTTGAAGGGAAATTGTAAGGTCCCCTTTCGAAGAACCACTTTTGCTCAAAGTGCACTGTCTGTGAACGGATCTGCAGCTTGGAACTCACTTCCTGTTCACTTAAAGTCTGCAACCAGTTATAGTATGTTCAAAAATCAAACAAAACTCTGGTTATGTCAAAAACAGACCTGTACTCATTTTTAATTTCTTTACACTTTTTTGTCTGTATATATTATGTTGTGTTATTTCAAATGATTTTACTTTTTTTTTTTTTTTTTTTAAAGCCCATCTAGGGACAAGTGCTGCGAATTAGCTGTTGCTATTGCACCATGATGCTAACATGGGACTGCTGTTTCATTCAGTTTGTCTATGTAAATGTGTGTCTGTCCCTATCAAATAAACTGAGTAATGGTATACAATGGCAGAAAGTCGTATGCTGTCGCTCCAGAGCTGGACAAAGTTTGTTGCACAGGTAGATAAACGTTTGTTCCGACATCCGGAAGTTCTGCAACCACTGTGCGTCTGTAAATCCAGGAACAACAACATCCCACCACTCGGAGGCTCGGTTAAACGCCCAGACTTTTGGTTTGCGGCGCTGATTTTGTAGGAGATTCATCTGAAAAAACACACGCAGCTTTAGCTTGTTTCATCAACATCACATACAGTACGCTCGGGACAGCCCACTAGCAGATTAGCATTAGCTTACCATCAAACGTCGTCAAGATCGTGTCCTGTCTTCGTCTTCATACTGCTTCAGCACTTCCCACACTCTCCTGTACTTCTCCTGTGTGTTTCGCCTCGCTGCTCGCAGCCTTCTCCTGTATTCTTCTCTTGGGCTTCTTGCCAGAAGCCACAGACTGAGCAAAATGTTTAATAACACGACCATGTCCTCCATTGTTGTGTTTGTGATCTTCTTCTTCTTCCTCTTCTTCTTCTACTACTTGTACTTCTTCTGCTACGTTTAATGGTGGCTGACAAAAAGCTTTGGAGCATTACCGCCACCAGCTGGCAAAGGTGCATAATGACAATTTCCGGACTCTGGGACCGCCCAGTACCCACCCACTAGAACTGTACAGAAGTGTAATGGAAAACCACCCGAACCATACCGAACCGTCCTGTGCTGTCCCGTACCATTCTGTTCAGGCAGTAGTGGAAAAGGGGCATAAATGACTTAGTCAGGTCTGAAAAGCAGGAACTCATAAAGTTGAGGCATTTTGTGTTTGTTGTCACCTGTTTACTCCTGTTTTCCCCAATTGGCTGGCAGTCTATGACCCACAGCTGCAACTGCTTCCTGGTAATCAGGTTCCTGGCTTTATAAGGCTGCCCTGAAGATCAGATCCTCACTGGAGCATCGCTTACTCTTGGGTATAGCAGTCTCAGCCCTTCGAGTGTTTGAATCTTGCGTGAGCTTTACTTACCTGTTTGTTCTCCTGTGTTCAGAACCATTACCTCAAGTTGACTTGGACGATCTTCTCCTGCCTGCCTGGAAAACCAGGAGAGCCACTCACCAGGCCCGTTTCTGTGCTGCTGCCTGTCTGCCTCCAAACAATCCAGAAAGTTACTCACCTGATCAGTCACCTGCCTCAGCCTGCAAATATCCACCGCCCTGTCAATATAACCCTATTTTAAAAGTGAAGTGAAGTGAGATTTATTTATATAGCACTTTTCAGCAACAAGGCGATCCAAAGCGCTTTACAACAGAAACAAAAACAGAATCCAAACACAAAAGGAAAACACAACAATCATGTATTCTAAATAAATCATGTATAATCTAAATGAAATATAGGATTACCATAAAAAAATCACAAAAACAGACATATCTAAGCATGAGCTGAGACAGTCAAAATAGTAGCTAAAATAATCTAAATGAAATAATAATCAGATAAACTAAACATATCTAAACATGAAATACAATGAAGCACAAAAAAAGGAAAACACATCAATCATGTATAATCTAAATGAATCATGTATAATCTAAATGGTATATAGGATAATCTAAATAAAATCATGAAACCAGACATATCTAAGCATGAGCTGAGACAGTCAAAATAGTAGCTAAACTAAACATATCTAAACATAAGCAGAATCGCAGCTAAACTTAACAACAATTAGGAATCTAATAATCTAACAATATCTTAAGTATGAGGGAAGATAAACTAAACTAGACTAAATGTACAGAACTAAACTAAGTGTTAAAATAAACTATACAATAGTCTCTTCAGGTCCATCTCCACAATCTTAGTCAATCTAACAGGTGGATTTTTATTTATTTATTTTTATTTTTTGTCGATTCTTCATGAGCAAACTGCTGTATTTCTTTCAGGAGATCTCCTTGTGTCCAATTACCTTTAAATCAAATCAGAATTTCTCAGTTGGATTTAGGTCTGGACTTTGACTAGACATTTAACTAGTTTTCCTTAGACCAGCGAAATAGTGCTTCAGCAGTGTGTTTAAGGTCAATGCCTTGCTGGAAGGTGGGCCTCTATGCCAATCTGAATTCTGTGGAGGACTCCAACAAGTTTCTCTCAAGAATTTATTTGTATTTTGCTCCATCCATCTTTCCCTCTCTTGGAAGGTTTGTTGTGGTGAAATCATCTTTCTATTTCCTAATAATGAATTTAATGAAGCTCTGTGGGCTGTTCAGGGTTCTGGGATATTTTTATAACCCAACCCTGATCTGTACTTCTTTAAAACTTTGCCACATGCTGACTCTTACTTGGTGGTAACCCTTAGAGGTGGTGGACTGCTGTTGATACTGAGGGCTGTTACAACAGGGGTATACTGAGGTCATCTGACTCACTCACAGGTGGATCTGATTGAACTAATTATGAAGCTTCTAAAAGTAATGGTTGGGGCTTCAGAGTAAATTGCACTGAATACCTGTGCACACACCAATTTTCAGTTTTATGTTTTCTAAAATTATTTAAAACATTTTTTTTATTGCTTTGCATCAAACTAAAATTCCAGTTAAGTTTCAGGTTGTAAGGCAACAAAATAGAAAAATTACCAAGAGGGACAAATGATTTTCAAGTAACTGTACATCTAGTGATTACATTCTGAAAGTTTAATTAAAATCCATCCAGTGGTTCATGAAATATTTTATGACAGACAAACAGTGTTGACTCCAACAGTTAATGGTAACATTTTAAGAAAAGATTGCGCAAAAAGACTAGCACTTGAAATTTGTGTTACAAATGAATTTCAGCTAGAACCAATCCAAATTTCAGCACTATATGTATCTGCAGAATTAACAAAATTGTTGCCATTTTAAGGTTTTTTTAAGGTCAGTTAGTTGTCAGCCATCTGAAATTTAGGTGACTAAAAATTCATCAATTATAGATGTACATTCAAAGAATATTTCTTGAAAGGTTAGGTAAAATCTGTCCAGTGGTTCATGAGATATTTTATATCTCATGAATAGCTCATGGCAACAGTTTTAACAGTGATCTTGCAAAATTTGTCTGTGCTCAGATCTCCCTTTTGAATAACTCTCAGCTACAGCTTTTTAGGTCCATATTTGTAAGTTGTCTTTTGTAAGGTTGATTATCTCTGGAAGCCATCTTAAAGCAGATTGATTACAAAAGTTAATCAGTTGTAGATTTAAATCCATTGATTTTTTTCTGAAAGTACTTTCTGAGGTAACAGACAGACACATGAAAACAGACACAGACACAAACAAAAACATTATCACCTGCCTTCACTGTCTGGCAAACTACAATTTATCTGTATTTCTTTTGTTCTGATGAACACAGAGGAACTTTATAGTTTTGATAAGGGCTTCAAGAGGCTTCTGTATTAACAGACATGAGAATCAGAAAGTCAGAGGGCTGAATAGATGTGAAGAGATAAAAAGAAATTAGAGGGGTTTGAGAAAAAAGCAAAACAGTTTGAAGCAGGTAGGATCACTGTCAAAGTATCCATCTGCATTTTAATCTTTTCTGTGAATACACACACACACCTGTTATTGTGCTTGTATGTTATTGGGCTGTGTATTTGTGTGAGTTTAAGCTGATTTGTGTATTATCCAAATCTACTGTGGAAACAGACAATTTGCTTTCTTTCTTATCTTCTAATTTGGACAACCAGATAAGACTATCAGTTTTTGCAAGAGCGCGCACTGTGTGTGTATACTTGCATGGTTGTATATGTGTGTAAAACACTGATACATTGAGCTTTTGAGTGACAGAACTCAAATGCTGATCCCAATGGTCAACAGCTGATAGACATTTCATACAGAACTTATTCCACATTTATTCAATATTTATAGCCAACCTGCCTTTGGATTTTCATTCATTTACATGTGAATATAAAAGAGAAATCCTGTGTGTTCATTTGATTCACTTTGACATGAGCTTTACTTCTTCTCCAAGAGCTTAATCATTTCTGGTATGTGTGTTCATTTGTCTGTACCTTCAGCAAAATATCTGATGAATTACTGATTTTAATGAAACTTGGACAAAGTAATCATTAGATCTATATCTATAACTTATGAACTTCTAGAGTCAATTTTATTCAAGATACAGCCACAGCAAAGCAATTTTAGCAAACACAAAAATGGCTATAACAACCAGTCAATTTTACAGATACTGAGGTAAAATCTGGTGTGTTAGAAGTTGAGCGTGATCCTCAAATGATAACTGAACAAAAAGATTGGTCTTTAAAAAGCTCCGGTTATTTAAACACTACACACACACACACACATATATATATATATATATATATATATATATATATATATATATATATATATATATATATATAATACCATTAAATGTACACTTCAGAGGAGGCATAATGCAGCCCAAAAATGTACAAACTACTTTTAAAAAGAGAAAGGCTCAGAAAAATCTGGTGCACTTTGTACTTACGAAGTATTTCTCGCTGCATTTTTGTCCAGTTCCCCTCCCTTGGTCATTGTTCAAGCCACTGACTGCTGACTCTCCCATCTCTGAATCATCCTTTTCATGTGTCTCTCTTACATAAATATTAAAACCATTATGTTCTCTGGAATTCTGCATTTATTCTTGGTACCTGCACAAAGATTTTACCTGTATCTATTTAATTGCTGCCCACCACTTTCTCTCTACTTTCTGTCTCCTTTCTGCTGATCTCTAACACAAAATGAATTGTGTCCAGTTCTCAGGTAAACCCCCCTCCTCCCCTATTCCTGCCACCAACTGAGATAAGCAAGAAAACTTAAAAGAAGCAAGAATAGAGTTCTTCTGGTATAAAGACACTGAGGGTACAAACTATTGACACAATGTATGACACAGTGTATATAAAACAAACACAAAACCCCCCCAAAACATTAAGGTAGTAAAATACAAGTACGTTCAATTCAGGTTTTGGTATCTGAGATGTGAGTAGGTGTGTGTGTGTGTGCGTGTGTGTGTTTAGTCTCATTCTGTCCTAACGGCTAACTGTCTCCCAGGAAGAGCAAACAAAGAGCCTATTGACTCTGTAACACACAGGGCCTTTCTTTCTTCTCTACAGGCCACTGCTTTGTCCTTATCCAAAACACACACACTCAACTACTCCAACACCCCCACTTCACCTATTCCTGATTCTTACCACCTTTCATAGGATGGTTCCTTACTCATAACGTTTATGATTAAAGGAAAAAAAGGCCTTATTGAAGTGGACTTTCCAAAAAAATGTTAAAACACAACTGGACTTCTATTCTGTAGTTGAAGACGTTTCGCTTCTCATCCAGTGAGTGTGGAGTTGAGCTTTTAAAGCTGAGATGTGATGTAAGCTGGATTGCTTGCAGATTGTTCTCACTCTCCTAACAATAGAGGTTAAGAGTGGATAAGAGTGTCCCTTATCCTTGAGGAGTAGGTGAACTGCTGAGTCTTGTCCAGAAGAGGTGGCTGTACTGTGTTGAGCCATGCATCTGTGGAGAGGTTGTTTGGTCTCTCCAATATAGAGATCTGGACATTCTTCAGATAAGGGATAGTCTTTTTTTGGACCAAAATGAATGTTCATATTTTGGACCAAAAAGGAAGCCATCTATGTCAAAAAGGAGAAACCAACATTAAACAGAGGAGGAGGTCTCAGATTTCAGCTTTCAGAAACATATAATGGAGCTTTAGGCCTGATTCCCAGTCAGTTTCACTCCAATCAACACCTGAGTTCATGTGACCATAGTGGCCATTAGTGATTTAGACAAACAAGGACCCTAATGAGCTTTTATTGTTAGGAGAGTGAGAACAATCTGCAAGCAGTCCAGTTTACATCACCTCTCAGCTTTAAAAGCTCAACTCCACACTCTCTATTTCTGAATTGAGAAAGCTCCTCGGATGATAAGGGAAACATCTTCAACTACAGAATAAAAGTCCA
Source organism: Kryptolebias marmoratus (assembly GCF_001649575.2). NCBI lineage: Eukaryota > Metazoa > Chordata > Actinopteri > Cyprinodontiformes > Rivulidae > Kryptolebias > Kryptolebias marmoratus. The sequence goes on along the minus strand of NC_051433.1, from coordinate 27,496,153 downwards.
GTTGTTTTTGTTTTTTAACCTTTTTTGAATTTACAATGGCCTGGATGACTGAGAATCTACACCAGCATGAAGTGGACTTTTGTGTAAAGTAGGGCAATAACTGTCCATGTATTTGTACAGAACTGTCACATTAGAAGAAGTCTTGGATGAACACTGGGACCAGTGATAAAAACATTAGCCTCAGCCAGTCATCTCTCGGACCGTGAGGAGTGTGCTCAGGTTGTTCTCTTTTTTTAATTAGCTAAATGCCGCAAAAAAGCTATCTAAACTGCCCTACAGCCCTTTCACATAGAAAAGCCACATACACTGTGCTCTCACCAGGAGTAAAACCCTGAGCACGAAGTGAGCACATTTACAAACTGCACCCAAATTCAACAGTGGTTGTAAGGAGATGCAATTTATAGAAAGTAAGAGTGGTGGGTATTACCTATTATTTATACAACATGATGCAGTTGTGAACGATTCTGATTTGATTTTAAAATGTCCAAAAATACTATTTTTAAAAAATAGTAATTATTGTTAATAACGTCATGCTGAAGAATGCAAAAAGCAGAAATCAGATGTGCCGAAATGCAATGCCTGCATCATTTATGGGTTGCACACAACAGATACTTTAACAAGATGGCTGACCGAGACATACAAATACTTCCAGACATTGGCTTTCAATGCGAAAGGTGCTAAGTTGGTGTCTATAGGAGCCAAACTATATTCAAGTTGTACACGTGGTTCCACCTGGAGGACGAAGAAGAAGAAAATGAGTTTTTAAAAAAAAGTATCGGTGGTAGCTACTAGCTGCTGCTGCTAACCAAAGGACCATTAAGTAAGCAAATTCAAAGTTTCCACCTAACTCAGAGAAGGCAAAGCAAATTATAAAGTCCATTGCAGCTTTTATTGTGAAGGATTAGCATCCTCATTCAATCCTTGAAAACCAGTGGTTATGCACTGGTTTGCACTATGGAGCCACGATAGAATGTGATCATACTATGTCAAAGATATAATAACACAGAAATTCCCTTACTGTACAATGTGACCAAAAACAAAGTGGGAGAAACACTGAAGGAAGTAGGTCAGATAGCTTTAGCATGTGATGCATGGACATCCATTGTCACAGAATTTTGTCATTGTACTCAGCATTTTGACTCATTTTTAAATAATTTAGTTACCCAAATCTTGATTAAATGAAACTGTTTTATACGGCAGTCTAGATCAAAATATTTTGTCTTTGTCAGGCCTGAGAGCTTCTGTGTTTAGGATTTTGTTTGAAGTGTGATTATGGATACATTGACATTCATTGATGACTGCAGTTATTTTCGTTTCAGGGGTAACAGAAACATTATAAGTGTTAACTCTGTTTGTATGTTAGCGAAATTTCTTATGAACCACTAAACAGATTTTAATAAAACTTTCAGAAAACCTTCTTAATCGACTGCCCACACATTTAGGATTTATTTTACTAGAGTACACTTTTGAAATGAAGACAGAAAGATTTGAATAAATATTGTTCATCATAGGCATGGTTACATCTTGACCTGGACATTTGGGGCCATGGTCACTGATGTTGTATTTCATAAGGAGACATGCAAATGTAAATATACAGCTCTAAAGCTCTAGAATTGTGGAAACTAAACTGGAAAGGGTTTGAGACCCCTTGACAACTATGTGACTATATTGAGAGAAAATTTGTTGCATAAACTTTTTAAACATGTTTAAACATGCTTAAAAAGTTTATGCAACAAATTTTCTCTCAATAAGTGACAACACTGAAAGCCTCCGCTGCGCATGTGAGTAAATTGAGAACCCCCCAAAACATTTTGAGACATTTTGGAGGCTCATAAACGCTGTTTGCAAAATAGTTTCCAACAGTCACATCCCAGTGACATACTGGCTTAAGCTACAACTGTAGTCATTTCAAGGTCATGGAAACAAACTAGTGTATATGTGGGAGTAGGACTGTGCTAGAATGGCGTGCAAGTAGCTGCATGCTGGTAGCTGCATGCTTGTTTTGATTAAGGTTCCTAGAGATTCATGATTCTGATTCTTTGAAGAGGCAATATGTGCTGTAACCTTTCTGTGGCACTCTTAAGTTTGTTACACCAACATCTTTCCCTTAGTCGCTATGGTGAACAGAGTAGCACATCACGAAGTCTGGTCATCTGCCTGGCTAACGTTAGCAGTTTTATGTCGTTTGTCTATTAAACAATAAATGAGCTAACATTTGCTGGGTACTTGTATTTGAGTTGACCCACCATTTTACATAGTGTTGGTATAAGACGTATTTTATTGTTTTATTTACCTGTTTCTGATTGCAGTAAGGTGCTAGGCTGAGGCCACCATCTCTGCCTCCGAGCCTCCAAACATATGCTGGACCACAACATTCAAAAATTGCTGTATTGCTTTGACTCAAACACACATAAACCGACTAAACTTAACACTAAACACACTATACTACACCTAAATATAAAATCCAAACAGGTTATATATCACTAATCTTATTACTTACTTGCTGTTGTTTTATTTGTCACCACCAAACTTCCTTCAACTTTTGCTTCTCTTTTTTTTCTTTTCTGTAGATTTTTTTCCTCTTGACAGAAAATGTTGGATCTCAGTCAGAGTGGGGGAGGCAGGGTGGGGTGAGGAGGGGGTGATTAGATGGAGGATGGGGGTATTTTCTCCCGGAGACTCTCCATGTTCACTGCTGCCTCTCCCTCTAATGCAATGACGATGATTCTCAAAAAGAGATGTGGATGTATGTGGATGAATTATTTATCATAACTCTGGTTTTAGTTGGCCTACCAAGACAATTTAAAAACTTGTATAGTTCAAAGTCTGTACTTCTGACACAATTTGAAACTGAGTCTCAGAGAGGGCGCATCTTTCTCACTAGAGTGACTTAAACTGGTCATGCGACTAGGACACACCACACTTGATTGCCACTGCACACTGTCCATATCCATGAGGATGTGGTGTTGGTTGAACCCAGGATGCAGACAGATAGGAGGAGGAAATGATTTATTTAAAGAACAAAACAGAAAGCTGACGGGCAGCAAACAAAAGCTTACATGAAGGCAGATCTCAGAGAACACAAGGAGGGAGACACAAGAAGAACCAGACTGCACATAGCTGCGACAATGAACCACTGATGAGAAGACGTAGTACTCTGAATTCAAAGGCAACTGACAAGGAAGTAAAAACTGTTTATTGATTACATGGGGAATAAACTAAACACAGGGATAACAGGACTTTGGGAACACAAGAGGAAACATGCAAAAAACAACACACATCCTTTGGATTCTTCTTTTGGGTATCGAAACTAGATATCAAAAATAGAGTGTGAGGGTACAGGAGAGCTTCTCAGAGAAAAGGAAACTTATTTGGTGAGTTTAGTAGATTTTGTTTAGTTTAGTAGCTTAGTAGAGCTGCAGTAGATTTCATAATTATTCAATTCACACTTGAGGTATTCCATTTTTACCACCATCCAGCCACATTCTAATATGTTGTGTTGTTTAAACCAAAAGGACGCTAAACATGTAAAAAGTTTTTAATTCCTTTTAAACCTTTCTCTCTGTCACTTTGACAAGATGCTGATGAGATAAACAACAGTCCAGAGATATCAATTAGGCCATCAAATGGCAGCAAAACAATCTTCAGCACTCCTCCACTTCCCAGTGGCATGCTGGTGGGGAAAAACAAAGAAGAAACAGGAACAGTGGAAGGGGGGACAGGGGGAAGCTTGAACAGCAAGGATAAGCAGTGAGGAGGAGGGGAAGAATACTTTGCAGGAGCTCAGATCTAATCAGGGAATCCTTCTCAATATCACAGTGTGGTGCTCCATACTTTAACAAAGAAACACACACACACACACACTTTTTCCCTGTCAGTGGCTTGACCTCCACTGGCTGAGCTTGCTCCCTGATATTCCATTGCCCTCCCACCGGCTGACCTGATTGGCTAATAACAGCTCATTTATCTTGATGCAGCACCTGCAGTGTTAAAAAGTGAGTGTGTGTTTTTCTATGTGTCTACATGTGCACAGCATACATATCATCCCTTCTGCAGTACCTATACTACTACTGCTTGGAACGTTGATTTTTTTCTCTGGGGAATACTGAAGAGGAGGAACAAAAATATGGGATTACAGGGGATGAGGAGGTGATGTGTAAGAGCAAAAAAGCAACAATAAATTAGGAAATTGGGGTAAAAAAGTGAAAAAAAGAACAAGGAAGGAATATACAAGCAAAAAACTAGGAAGGAAAGAAATCAAAAAGGAGAAAATGGATAAAAAAAGGGAGATTTAATGAGGATGAGTAATGAAATAAAAGAAGAAAGTGACAAGACAAGCAATCCTGTACATGTATATGCAATATAGTCCCATTATTTATCAAATTATTCATTTCTGATTGTATGTAAACTTAACTTCCAACCATGTAATTTAATGATATCACAATAAATTTGAACTATGATCGCTACAAAATCACATTGACCTTATAAGCATTAAAAATAGTACTGTAAATGCATCTTAATGGTTGCAACAAACAACAAAATAAGTCATGTTCTTTGAAAAATTACCTGCATTATATCATATAATAGAAAAAATAATAGATCAGTTAAACACTGTAATTCACTGCACTTTGTGTTTTGGTTATAAGAAAACAAATAGTCCAAGTGTTTAAACAGCTGAATAATTTCTGTTTTTATAGACTGTTTATTTAAGAACCTCTAAAGACATCCTATCTGTTATATTAGTTAATATTGGTCAACAAATCAAAAGTGGACACTACTATTAAAGATAATCGATCAAATTATCCAAGCTAACCTTAGAATTTAGGTGCTGCCTTCACTCTTTCACATTAAGAGAAACTTAATTTAAAAACAACTTTTTGAATCTTTAAGAGAATTGCACGTTGCCTTACTCCTGCCGCATCAGCTGCCTCCTGGCCAACCCTCGGCAAACATTACCGCTCCTCGGGTGACCTTGGACGGAACGCTGACCACTGACCCTCAACAGGCTCTGAGCCTCAACCTGCGTCCTTTCCTTGGTCCTGTTGAGGCTTGAGGAGCCTCAAAGACAAAGTAATGACTGGCCAAAAACATCTGTCCTAAAGTCCAAACATTATGTTCAAATAGTTCTTCTGTATATACTAATCATTATTTCATCTTAGATTATTAAAGTATTACTTGTTGCTGTGTTTTATCCTGATAAATCCTCATTCAAAATAAATACTTAACAATCATTTCTCAGGGAAATTATTCCCTGAACTCTTAATGTTGGTCTTATTTTTGTTGTATCATCCTAATTGTTTATTGTGGATTCTATTTTTTTATTTGTAATACAACCTTGAAGAGAAAATTTGGTTTCCTCCTTATTCAGTGTAAACATTACGATAGAGTTCCTTGTGAAATTTCATCCTTCAGTTGTTGAGATCTGTTAAATGGTAAATTTAATCTCAAGATTGAACTGCCCACTTATTACATGCTGATTTTCTTTAGCATTTTAACCCATACACAAACTTAGTTTGACGAGAAAAACAACTTAAATAAAAAACATTTCACATTTTTTTTACTCTTTTTGGTGTATCTGTGAAGATGGGAGACAAAATATTTTCAATAACTGTGGCATAGCAGCCTGTTTTACATTATCCCACTATGACTTTGTCCTCTAGATCGATCAGAGGTTCCCAACCACCAGGCCGCGGACCTGTACTGGTCATTTGGTACTAGGCTGCACAGAAAGAATAATTAACTTACAGTATTTCATTTTTTTATTTTCGGAGTCTGAACGACATTTATTTTCAAAAATGACTGGATTCTCTCCACTACATCTGACTATGACTCACTCTTGAGGTCACGTGATACGTTACCACTAAAAACAAACATTGGGACCGTCTCGTTAATGAGAAACAGGCACAGGACTCCCACTGATTCAGCATTATGGTGAGTTGTATTCCTTGTACACTTTATATTTGTAGTGTATCTTATTTCAAAGGGCATGTTGAAACATCGCCATATTGACCAGAGAACATTAGGGGGAGGAGAGGGTGTAATTCATGTTGATAATGCATTACCAGGACGCAACTAACAAAGTTGCATGTGCACATTGGATTTACATTTATTATGTTTTAAAAATCCGGTCGAATTTTGTTGTATTTATCCACCACACCTTTAAAGGCCGGTCCATGAAAATATTGGTCTGTGGAGCTAATAAGGTTGGGGACCGCTGCTCTAGATAGTAAAACATCAATAGACCTGTTCTGGTTCTATATCTGCCTAGCTTTATCCTAATCTTGTCACCAGTAAATTGCTGAAATGGTTAATAACCGAGAGGAAACTGTATCAAAATAATAAAAGTAATAAATATATATGGCTAAAAACAATGTTTAAAAGTATATTCAGAATATTATAGTGTAGACACAGCATTAGAAAGTTATCTAACTTGTGTTTTTGTTCTGTTGAGCTGTTTACACAGAGGTACCCTACACAATATTAACTACACATTTTGTGACTAACAATCTGTATTTACAATATGGCATACATTTTTTGCACAGGGCATGCCTGAAATATACAGAAGTAATTGAAAAAAAAAAGACAAAAGTTTTGTTTAGATGTGAATTTTAAACATTAGACAAGATAAGGATTGCAATAGAAGATTTTGAGCTCATTCTGACAAGAGAGACATGAACCCAACTGAAATAAACAAGTTGAATCCCATTTGTCTCCAGGTGGTGGCAGTGAAGGGTCAATGTGGCTCCTAGAGCTGCCCTCAGCAGCTTATCTGAAGCAACACTACAGCATGGATATAAGCTGCTTAAATGGATCCCAGTATATTAATTTTGAACATCCTTAAGTCTTTTCCTTTTAGTGAAGGTAAATGAATTTAGGTATCACTTATTTACAAGTTAAATAACAAGCTAATTAACTGTTGTATGTTGAATTGTGGTGTAAAGCTAAAACGTACATATATCCAAATAGATGTGTGGTTCAAGGGTGTGTAATGACCATGTCTGTTTGCTTCATGCTCAGTCTTGCCATGCCACTAATCACACCTCATTCAGCTCATCTGTGATTCCTCCCTGATTACCTCCCACACCTGGTCCACACCCTTATATTCTCCTCCTCTCTATTCATCCAGTGCCAGATTATCGTACGCAGTTATGCAAGTAGTTTTCCAGCATTCTCTGACTGACCTTGTGTGCCTCAACCTTGTTCTCGTTCCTCAGATTTCTCCCTGTGCTTTGCCCTTGTAGGACCTTTGCTGGATAACGGATATCTGTACCACAACCCTTGCCTGTTTTACGAACATGGACCTTTTGCCTGCCCCCTTGTATCCGTCTCTCTCTGTTCTCCCGGTAACGACCATCACCTGTCTGACTCCAAGTTTGGTTTTGCCCCTGTGACCTACCTGGTGAGAACGCCGAGCCAAACCCCCGCTCTGGTACTCCTTGTGGTCATCACACTCCTGTTGATCAGCTTTGTTCTTCAGTTCACAGCTACCCAGGTTAGTGTCACCGCCATCGCTTATTCAAACTTCCTGTGTTGCATTTGGATCACCAAACTCCCCTCTCTCCCCAGAGCTGCTGTCGGCATTCCTATTGCTGAGTGTTACAGTCTCTCAGTTGTTTAAGAAAGCTACTTTAACTTTTAGCTCAATTGCTGGGTCTCTTTAATGAATCCTGTCAACATGATGATCTTGGGTTCAAGTAAAAACTACTCTTAAAAATTAGCACAATGGAGAATACTTCAAGAAACACTGTGGAAACTGGAGCGGACAATGGGTATCCAACAAAGCTAATGAATACTTAAATTATACCAGCCTCAGTTTTTCAAATTTCTGTGTCCAAAAATTGTCAAAACACAACAGTGGTTATGACATATACAATCCAGACCTAGGAAAACGGAACTGAAAAAATATTGGTTTGGTTTAGAGTCTAATTAAAAAAAAAAAAAAAAACTATAGGCAGACTTGCAGAATAATGTAGACAATCAGGCTTTCATTAGCTTTGAATCTAATGAAAATTAAATTAGTTGTTTTCATAGCTTAGACGTTTATCTGTAACAGAATGAGTTCTTGGCATCATCTTGTTATAACACGGTGGTTCCCTTTTCTGTTCTATGAAAACTCAGTTATCCCCTGCTGCTGCTAAAAAAGGCTAACAATGTTTTTACTTGTGGGTGTTCAGTTGTCTGTAAGCAAAAAATCTCATGAACCACTGGATGGATTTTAATGGAAAAACTCAGTAATTTTTGTATGTGAATCTACAATGAATTGACAACCCAAATTAACATGGTTGCCACAACTAATCAACCTTAGCCAACACAAAAATGGCTACAACTCAGTTTGCATGGATATTTAGCTAAAATTTGATGTATTAATAGAAGAGTCATTCTGAGCAGGAGATCTCACAATATTGTGTGAGATTATGTATAAGTTATTTTTAAGGCCATGACTTTGCCGTTTCTCAACATCTTAGTCCAAAACACTGCCTTAAGGTGGGTGATATGCATTCCTTCAAGGGATGCTAGGCTTTAAATGACATTTTTTTTGGAAAGGATAAAGGTTAGGACAAACTGCTCTTCTCAACCTCTTAAAAGACGCCTTACAAAAAATATCAAAACCTGCTTTTATGGATCCTTTCTGATTTGTGTGTCATACTAGATGGACGAGGGAAGTCTGAAAATCAGTAAGACCTTGGTTTTCATCTTTATAAAGATCTGTACAAATCATCAAAGCATGCATTTCACTTACACCACGCTGCAAGTAATTGAAACTCTTATGGCAGCATAGCTGCTACATCCACTGCTTCCTGCCACTACTGTCACAACACAACTCCAACAACCAATCAAAAAATTTCACATACTTAGTTAATTTGGGGTAAAAAAAAGACAGATTCTTAAACAGAAGATGACTGTAAAAAAAAAACCTTGGTTTTTACTCTTCACGAAACAATATCAGAAATCCTCAGACTTTTCTCAGATGTGTACAGTTGTTATCGTATCTGTAAAATAATGACTGTGAGAACAGAATATTTGTTTTGGTAGTGTTGGTTTGTCTGTTAGCAAGAATACTTAAATACTAATAAAACATCTAGTGCAAATTTAGAGTTAAAATGTAATTATCAATTTCAATAATTTCAATAATTTAAATAAGAAGTTCACATTGTTGACTGCCTACTCTGTAGTGCTTGTTTTATTTCTTGATTTAACCACCACAATCACTTAGGCTATGTCTTACACAGATTTGATTTTCTTCTTGCTGCATCCTCTTCTGCAGTTAGCAAGAACAAGAAGGTTTGCATAGATTATCACTTTTGTTTTATTTTTCTGTTGGCCTATTGTAAAAAAAGAGCAAAAGTAAAACAGAGGGAGTGAGGATAGAGGAGGTGGGTCTAGATGTGACACTTGTCCTCGCAGATACTAGAAGCTGCACCCACCACCTCACCTTCCTATTTCTCTCTTTCTTCATTCTTATCTTTTATTTAATTTAATTCAGGTGCAGCTCATCCAGCTCTCTGTACAACTTATCTCCACCCCATCCCACTTATCTCTCACCTTCTTGTCACAAACTTAGAGTCTGACATATGAACACACATACCCCACTTCCCTTGTTGTTCTCCACTTCTTTCCCCTCTGCAACATATTTGTCTTTCTATTGTTCTGCCTCTTACATACTGCTGGGGGTAGCTGATGGGTCTGTCACAAAGATATGGCAGACAGGTAGGCAAATAGACAGGCTGCTGGAAACTCATCAGCTTCAGATCTGTATCTCAACTCCAGTCTAAGCAACTTAATCTGTTCATGGTCAGTTGCTGCAGCAGCCAAGAGGCAGAACAGACAAATCCATACAGCTTAAACTACCCAACATCTTTTATCTGCTTTACATACATCTCTTTCATTGCACTGCAACATATCTATTGTCTATCTGGATCAATCTTTTGCAGAAAGGCACTAATTTTCATCATTTTAAATCCCCAGTGCCTGCTCCATGCACACATTCAGTGTTAGAAATAATCTGAACAAAGGTGTGTTATATTTCCTCTAATGTTCTGATTTGCTATTCTGCATTTCCTACAACATAATAGCAGACTAACTGCTGGAGATCGGACATAAATGGAAAGAAAAGCAAGTAAAGAAAATAGATGGATGAATGGATGAATATAAGCAGAGCTGGTTACTAGTTTTAAGATAAACCACGGTGTTAGGAAGTCAGTGTCAAAACCACTTTTTTTTCATTACATTGTGCAGTCCTGTTTTGGTAGCTGATGGGGAGAGTTCCTCTAAACTTTTATGCTCTAAAAAAATGACATTGCTGACTGGTTGTACAGTTTATCCAGCAGTCAGTAAGTCATGACAGTTGTACCAGAGAAGCAACACTCATGTCTTTTCAAGGTAAATAAGTTTTAAAACAAATGTTTGCAACAAGCTAGAAGAGTCAGCATGTTAGTAGGTGAAACAAACAACTAACTGCAGGCTTGCTATGAAGGCTAATGACCAGCTAATTAATTAACATCACCTTTTCAGGCTCTTATACCTATTAAGTATGATACTATAAGTATGTAAAAGCAATATGTGATATTTTATACGCAGCAGAAGTAATAGCATTTTAGTGACTTTGCTTTGTTTTTGTTTTATTTTATTACTGTGAAACAGTAGTATTTTTGCTCAAGGTTATCATACCTTCAGAATTTCAGAATCTCATACTGGCCCAGGCCTAAAGATGACAATCTTTGAACTTTTTTTTTTTTGGAAGCACAGTTGCTTCTGGAAGTAAGAGAGAGAGAGGATGACAAGGGTGCCTGAACCGAGCTCTCCATCCTGATTTAAAATTAGATCTGATTCTGTTCACCCTAAAATCCTGCTGGGAAATACTCAAATCTGCCTTTTTTTCACAAAAAAAAGAAAAGAGAGTAACAAAGAAAGAAAAAAGATACTGATAAATTAGTTTTGAGAATTTGCAATTAGCACACAAACCTGGTAGTGTGGTTGCCTTTGAACTCAGTTAGATCACGTCAAACAGGTGCAAATTTAGAAAAGAAGCAAAGAGATGAAAAAAGTGGGAAAAGAAATCTAAAGGGGAGTTCAGCGTGATCTACTAGGGAGTGAGACTAGAGCCTTGATCAGTAATTCTTAACCAGATCACATACAGCCTGAGCCAAGCTCGCCTTTTGGCACATACATGGACCAATGCACACACATACACGGACCCACACACAAACACACAATCACATCAGCCGTGAAAGACTCAAACTCAGCTCCATATACAATCCTGCAGACATCCAAATGTCATCAGCAGTACCTTTGACCCCTGTTAACTCAAAGAGTGAAACACACACACAAATTTTTAGAACTAGAATACCCTACAAGAAAAGTTTTAAAAAGTATTCTCCAGTAAAGAAAGACAACAAACACTCACCTCAGAGTGGGACCTCCTGCTGTGTGGAAATGCCTGAATGTGCGCCCGTCCTCACACAGACTCATACACTTAAAAGTGCCCACACACGTGCTTGCTCCACAACAAAGTGTAAGTGTGAGAACAATGAGCCTGAAATGGATGGAGCTAAACAACAGGAGTACAAACAGGAGGAGGAGAAGGTTAGGTGGGAAGGTGGAGGGAGACAAAGAAAGAAAGAAAATAAGATTATACAGCACATATTTATGAAAAAAATTAAAACATTAATAGTAAAGTTAGTGTGTGTAGAGTGTTTGTGTCAGAGGGGTCCATTCCTAAAAAAGTGGCAGAAAAGCTTTGGATAATTCCTAAGTTTGTGTGTCCTCGTTTACCCCAACTGTCTTCTGTCTGTCTAACACATCTCATGGCTTCTTATCTCAAATGCCTCCTCCTCTTCATCTTTGTCATCTTTGCCTCAGAGGGTCTCTCATCATTTCAACAACCTGCCTTTTGTTTTAGTTCAGTTTTTTTTTTTAGTTCAACAGAAACCTGGATCAATAAATAACTTGACGATAAGTAACTTTAAACTAAACTAAAAAGCTGCACCCTTACTAAATATTTTATAACTAATAATTATAACATATTATGTCCAATGGGGCATTTAGGTCATAAAAAATAATAAAACAGACTGATAATCTCTTTTTAAACCTTATTTTCAGCTAGTATTGTTAAATATCAAAGTGTTTTAGTCCCTGATACCTGTGCTACATTCTAGATGTCTGAAAAACCTTTCTAAAAAATTTACATAGCAAAGTTGACTGACAGATCATTTAAACTTTCTAAGGAAAAATTCCTGAAGATATATGTCATTGTCTTAAGCAAAAACACAGAAGTTGAGAGAAACCAAAAAGTCCGAAAAAAAGCACAGAAAAATACAAGACTTCACCCCAAAATTATCTAAATAGATTTCTATAGTGTGTAAACAAAAAAATAAATAGAGAAAGAACAATTACACACTGCTCCAGGTGTCTGAAGTGTGTAATAGTGTTTTTGTCTGTGCAAAGTGCTGCGCAGCTTCTGCCACAGAAAACCCAATCTCCACGACCAGTTATTCACCTCTCAAAGCCAGATAGATGGAGTGAGCCAGGAGCATGGAGTGAAGGGAGATTTAGTTTGACCTACAGAAAGTCAAAGACAGAGATTCTTTAAGGCTCCACAAGGGGGGAAATAATTGGAAAAATAATTAAAAGAAAAGAAAAAAAAAATGTGGTGGTTAAGAAAAGTAAGTTTCATCTTTGCCTCAGTCCGAGGAATGGCTTCGCAATTAGTCAAAGTCCCTGTGGACATAACTCAGCAGAGAGAGGCAATGAGACAGACAGAGATGAAAACCCAAATGAAAATTACCAAAAGGGTCAAGAGCTGAAATTGTTACATTAGTGACTAGGAAAAACATGCCATATTCTTTATCCCCCTCCATTTTTATCTTCGTACCCTCTTGAGGCAATGACTGCTTGTCCTGTTTTCTCAGCCCCGTGGATCTTCTACCCCCTTCTTCTCTTCTTTTCCTTCTTCTTCTTCCTCCTCCTTCTGTTCTTTGCTGTCCGGGATATTCCATTAAAGAAGAGTCTTGCTTGTTGCGGACAGAGACATCGCCATGCTCTTCACTATCTTGTCTTCTTTGACTGTTTTCTCCTTCTTCTTTCCACTTGTCGACAGGAGCATTTCTCTTTCTTCCTGGCAGTGGTGACAAACAGCGTGGGGGGGATTGAGGACATGGAGGAGTGAAGAGAATGTCTGAAAGCAAAAGGAAAAAAATAAATAAATAAAGGAGAAACTGAGGGAGGAAAACGTCAAGTGTGGGTAGATGGAGTGGTGAGCAGGGAATGACAGGGAGAGGCAGGTGGAATGGGTAGTGACACATCGCGGAGGTGTGCAAAGTGTGTCAGAGCACGGGGGCTGTCCCTGCAGCCGACTCACCACCAACGAGGGGGAGGTGGGGATGGGCGGATAGAGAGCTGGAGCAGGATGGATGGAGGGAGTGATTCAACAAGCATGCCACCTCCTCTCCCCCTTTCTTTCACACACGCACACAAACATGGCTGTACACACAGTTCATTATCATTCACTGGATTTGGCCATGACATGCATGGCTAACCTACTCATGGAGAAGTAGCCCTTAACTAAATCCTAATAAATAGGTGGGTGATAAAGCATGCGCAAGGTGGGGGTGGGGTGTAAAGCAGAGAAGGGGTGCATTAAACAGGTGTCCAATCTATTGTTCCCTTTCAGTGTGTGTCTATATGAAGGTATGTCAGGCTTTTTCTAGTGTCTGTACATATGCATGACTATATGCTGAAACAAGACATATTCATCTGCTTAGTCTGAGAATCCCACTTCCATTTTTGACATAGAAAAAAGGAAAAACTGTGACAAGGAAAATGTTTCCCCAAAAATGACACACAGCTTTGATGTGTTTAAAGTCAGTATCTCACTGGGCAGTTTATGTTGGAGACTAGTTTGTAAACGGCATTCGTGAGGGAATCTTCAGAATATTTACAGTACTAAATTTCGTTCCGTGAATTGCAAAGGCTTTGCAGTCTTGTTGACTGAATTTTGAACATGTTAAAAAAAAAATTATGGCAAATTTTCTCTCAAAATAATGACAGAGTTGTCACTGTCTATAACCCATTTCAGACTCTTGTCAGTTTAGTTTTGTAATTCTAGAGCTGTATTTTGATACCACCTTAACGATGCACAGGAGCTATCATTAGGGTTGTATCTTGCTGAACTGCAACTGTTGAAAGACTAGGTGGTGACTCAAAATTGTGGAAAGTTTGCAAGAAAAGTAAATTTTTCGTTGCAGTATCACTGCACTCTGAGTAACTAAGGAGCCTTGTATCTGCAATGTGGCCACCCCCACATTTATGGTTTAATCAGTTTGATATTGCCTCTGTTGTTTTCTGTCAGAGAACAGCTGAGACTTACTGTTTGCACCGGCAACCCACCAGTTACAGAATGAAGCCCTAACTCCTGAGCCACTGCTGCCCCCCATGAATGTACAAATTCATCAACTTGTCACAGACTTAGAAGATACTGCATATATCTCAGAAAACATCTGAGGTTACAGCACCAGATGTCTAACAATGCTGATGAAAAATAATAATTATAAAACAATTTTTTTTAAAAGGTCAAAATCTAGTTAAAGCATGCTCCAGCATATTAAATTGTAAACAAGGTTTACATTTTTTTTGTCTCGTTATGGGTATTATTATTATGAAAATGAATATTATGATTACTATGATGATCACTGTCACTGTTGTAACTGTTAAACTTTTTTTTAGCTTAATTTTCACAATTGTTGTTACTGTCGATAATACTAGTTCAATTTCATTCATCGTGATAATTGCCATTCCATCCATCCATCCATTTTCTTTTTCCGCTTCTCCTTTCTGGGTTGCAGGGAGCTGGTGCCTATCTCCAGCCATCACTGTGCGAAAGGTGGGGAACGCCCTGGACATGTTGCAAGTCCATCACAGAGTCACATAGAGACAAACCAGACCACAAATCATTCACGCTCTCACTCACACCTAGGGACATTTTTAAAAAATATTTGTTGTGTAACTGGACACCAACACAACTTGAAAATGGATTACATAGGAAGACACCATCAAAATTGACTAATTTACTAACTTTTCATCAATTAGTAGAAACTCACATGTATTTGTGTACATATGTTTTTGTTTTATTTATGTACTAGTCGTTTTTGTCTCTTTCTTTCTTTCCTCCTCTGTTTTTGTTGATTGCGTTTTTATTTATTTAGAGCAGAGGTCACAAGGTTGCAGACCTCAATCTGGGTCCAGACCAACAAACTGTTCCATACGAACCTGGATCTATAGTCTGAAAAGAATGACACAATTTTAAACATGACATAGCACATTTATTTAAACCAGTGCAGCTTTTGTAGCCACATAATGGTTGAGTGGTTGAGGAAACACACCAACCAACTGCATAAGAGTCAAGCCATCGCACATGATTTGATTCAGCCAGTGAAATCTGTGCATTAGAGGCAGTAAACAGTGATTGAAGGTGAGAGAGTTATATATAAAATATAGAAACAAAAATATATCAAAAAAAAAAAAACTGAGCCAGAGGAAGTTGAGGTAAAGGCGGGTGAGATGGAGAAAGTTGATAACAACACAAGTAAGACAGAAAGGGGATGAGTAAAATAAATAAAAATGGTGCTCTCTAAAAAAAAGAAAGTGGAAAACAAAAACAGCAGTTAAACTGGACTCATTTCTGTTTATACACCTTGGTGAGAGTACTAAACCAGTGTCTCATATGTTCAGAAACCATTGCACTTATTAAAAGTGGCTATGTAAAGTGCCATTATGAGACAAAGCATAAAGATTTTGAAGAAACACCCACTGAAATCTGAAGTGAGATCACAAAAACAAGTAACCTCAGAGCCCATGACCAATCTACCAGGATCTTGAGCCACACATTCACTGCAGAATAAAGTGATCATTAGTGTTGCTTCTGAGTTTCTTAGATTTTGGATCAACATAAAAAACATTTACTGATGGAGGGGTTGTCAAATAATGCATGAGTACAGTAGCTGAAACGTTACTTGAGGAAAAACAAAAGCAAGAGCTTTGTAAATACAGTACATACACATGTTAGTACACATGTTAAATACACATGTTAGTACTATCTGCCACAAAGAAAAGTGAGAGATTGACTCAAGATATGCTAACCCAGCTAGATAGGCAATGCATAAGGCACTGTAGGTTTAACTGTGGCTGAGTCTACAGACATTTGTGAAAATGCTCAACTGTTAGTGAATGTCAGGTTTTTCAACACAGATCAGAAGGCATGCTGTAAGGTATCACTTCCCTTCAGACCAGTACAAGAGGAAAAGACATCCACCTGGCCATTAAGGAGATGTTAACAAAGAGAGACATAGAGCAAAAAAAGTGATTTTGATAACTGTGGCCTCTGCTATGAT
This sequence comes from Kryptolebias marmoratus, assembly GCF_001649575.2. Classification (NCBI taxonomy): domain Eukaryota; kingdom Metazoa; phylum Chordata; class Actinopteri; order Cyprinodontiformes; family Rivulidae; genus Kryptolebias; species Kryptolebias marmoratus. The sequence continues at coordinate 27,479,768 of NC_051433.1, read as the reverse complement.
AGGCAGAGAGAAAGGAGCTGTAGCAAGACTGAAAGAGGACATGGCTTACTGTTGCATCATTTACGAATTTGTCCTTCAGTGTTAGATTTTTACTCTCGCCACGCCATTTTTGCTACGTTCTTTGAAAATCCTGTGTGGGTTAAGAAGGTACCTTCCAAGATGGCGGACTCCTCTCCCTGATCCGAAAACGCCGAAGCAGCCACATTACTTGCCCGACATGAATCCATGATCAATGCATTGTGTGAGAGACAGCAAGCTGAAACCGGCCGTCTCGACCATTTAACTATACTTATGCAAGATATCCATCAAAAATTATCTTCATTAATACCTAACACCGCGGACTCGCCTTCCGTTTCCGCCCCAACCGCGTCATCACTTCCGGTGCAGACTTCCGGACATTTCCACGAAGTTCTGTCTCCGACATAGATCGATCTCGCTAAGGTTCCTACAGAATACCACGATCTGGCTGCTGTATTCAGCAAAACCAAGGTCTTGTCTTTACCCCCACACAGGCCTTATGACTGTGCGATTGAGCTACGTCCGGGGGAGCCCCTACCTACCAGCAGACTGTTCAACCTTTCTGGGTCAGAACGTGAGTCCATGAAGAACTACACTGAGGACTCACTCGCCTCTGGCATCATCCGGCCTTCCACGTCTCCTCTAGGGGTAGGTTTTTTCTTCGTGGAAAAAAAAGATAAAAGTCTACGACCATGTATCGATTACCGGGGCCTAAACCAGATCACAGTAAAAAATAAATATCCTCTGCCATTAATCGACTCTGTCCACCAGCAACTCCACTCCGCCACCATCTTCACTAAGTTGGATCTCCGTAACGCTTACCATCTGGTAAGAATCCGAGAGGGGGACGAGTGGAAAACAGCGTTCAAGACCCCTCTCGGACACTTTGAATATTTAGTTATGCCATTCGGTCTCACTAACGCACCCGCTGTTTTCCAATCACTCATAAACGACATTTTAAGGGATTTTTTGAATTGGTCTGTTTTTGTTTATCTTGATGATATTTTGATTTTTTCCCAGTACCCAACACATCACCGCTCACTAGTTTGTGCCGTTCTACAACGACTTTACGAGAACCAGCTATTCGTTAAGGCTGAAAAATGTGAGTTCAGCGTCCCCACCGTCAGTTTTCTGGGCTTCATCTTCGGAAAGGGCTACTATCGCACAGACCCGGAAAAGATCAAGGCAGTTGCCGACTGGCCCGTCCCTACCAATCGCCGACAACTGCAAAGATTCCTTGGTTTTGCAAATTTCTACCGAAGATTCATTCAGGATTATAGTAAAATCGCCACTCCTCTGAAACGATCTTTCAACTCACCAAAGGCAGATTGAGCTTCCGGGGACCAGATGAAGGGTTGTTTGATGGAGGTTAGTTGTTAATTTGTTTATACCCAGAATGACTCATTCAAGTCAGAAAACTGAGCTTACCTATGTATGTTCATCAGTGTGAACTGTGGGCCTGCATCTGGCTGGTGAGAAGCTGAATGTCAGGTTCCATTCTAGTCATAGCCAATCTCAAACACTGATGCAGATGTTCATCTGTCATTCTTGATCTCATCGGAGTTTTCAGGTGTTTCGTGTGTGAAAAGGTTTGCTCGCAGATATACGTGCTGCCAAAAAGTGTAAACATCATTGCGTTTTTTTTTTATGTTATCTTATGTGTCGTTTGGGAGGGCGGCATAGAAGTCAGTGACACGATTGGGCTTGAATGCATCTTTCAGAACATCACAGTTCTGTAACTCAGTCAACTCAAACTGAAAAAGAGGCTGTGCTTCATCGATGTCGGCAAGAAAGGGTATCTGGAAAAGACAGATGTCTTTTGCGTTAACATTTAGTTGCCAAAATCGTGCACCAAACTCTGCCTTCAGTATTTCCAGTGCTTCCACACACTTTTCAACTAGGAATGAGACTGCTGGGTTCTCTGCAAAGACCTTTTGGGTAACAGGGAGATGGATAAAGTTGTGCTTTGTCACTTGTTTCAAAAGCAGTGCAAATGCTTTTATGTGAGAATACATGTCGCAAATGGGTTTCCCCTTGCCTAGTAGCTGCTAGTTAAGGCTGTTCAGCATATCTGTCACGTCTGTTAAAAATGCGAGGTGCCATCTCCATTCTGGGTCGATCAGCTCCGGGACTGTTTTGTCTTTAGAATGAAGAAATGCATTAATTTTGGGTAGCAGCTCGTAAAAACACCTCAAAACTCTGCCCCGGCTTAACCATTGGACTTCTGTGTAGTACAGCGCATCACCATGCACAGACTCTAGTTCAGGCAGGAATTGTTGGAACTGCCTGTGTGTAAGTCCCTTTGCTCTTATGAAGTTCATACATGAAATCACAACTTTCATGACAGAATCCCACTTCAACACTTTGCAGCACAGTGTTTGTTGGTGAATTAGGCAGTGAACTTGTAGCGGGACGGTGAGACCACGTTCTTCCATCTCCCAGTTCATGCGTCCTATTAGACCCCGAGACGTGCCCACCATACTAGGAGCCCCGTCAGTCGTGATGCTGGCAAGCTTTGACCAGTCTAGGTCCAATTGTTCCATGGTTTGGCACACTTCGCAGAAAATATCCTCCCTCGTTGTAGTCCCTTTGAGACTTTGGAGGGCTGCCAGCTCCTCGCACATTTCAAAGTTTGTGTTAACTCCACAAATAAAAATGAGCAGCTGTGCTGTGGCTTGCACGTCCGTGCTCTCATCCAGTGCTAATGAAAAAAAAAGCAAAATTCCATTGTCTTCTGCTGCAGCTGGGCATATACATTACCCCCACTTTCTTCAATGCGTCTGGTGATTGTACTCACCGACAGACTCACAACATTAAGGACATCTTTCTTCTCGGGACACACCTCTTCTGCGACAGCATCCACATGGTTCTTGACAAACTCTCCATCAGTGAAAAGTTTACCGCTGCTAGCTATCAGTTGAGCAACCCGAAAGCTAGCCCGAATGGATGACTGGTTCAGCTGAGCACGGCGTACAAATGTGTTCTGCTGAGCTAACAGTGTACTTTTTAGCTTTGAGAGTTTATCTGCTCGTGTTTGACCTTGCAAGTTATCCTACTCTTTGTGATGGGATTTATAGTGTCGGCACAGATTGTATTCTTTGAATACCGCCACCGCCTCTTGACAGATTAGACAAACAGCCTTTTCTTTGCATTGAACAAAAAAATAATCGTTTGACCACTGCAGGTTAAATACCCTGCATTTAGAATCAATCTTTCTCTTACCTAACCTTTTCACCATTTCTCAGTTCCATTTGACAGTTGGCAAACAACAAATTTGGTGCATTACCACCACCAACTGGTATGGAGTGTGGACCAGAATGATGCTCAGAAACGAAATTCTATTGGATAACTGTGTTAATTTTTTTTTTTTTTTTTTGGGGGGGGGGGTTATTGTAATCCATAGGGGGGCCCAGAAGAAAATCTTTGGGAACCACTGCCGTAGAAAAAGAGACGAGAAACAGGAAGTTTTTTTTTTAAACCTGACGTGAATGCAAGCTGTCATTAAAAGGGATTAGCTGCTTACAGGCCAACAGCCTGGGATCAGTTTGTGATTCTGAGCAGTTTGTTACTGATGAAAAAATATAGACAATCCATGTGTGATTAAACAAATGTTATAGTCTGAAACTGCTGCTGATTAGTTTACTCTGGTGTGAGAGTTCATAAAAGCTACTATCAAGTGTGCTCACATTTTTACCAAGTTAGCTTCGAGTTAGCAACGTTAGTTCTCTCCTGCCATCTTTATGTTGAATTTTAGTTTTTTGTACTTTTTGTACTGTCATGACAATGATCTGGGGATAATTGTTTCTCACAGTTCCACGTTCCCAACACCATCGTTATGCACATTGTTTTGGTCCTTGTGATCATCAGAATCCGAATCTAGGGAATTTTCATCTGATTCCAGAGATCCAGCCATTGGTTCAGGTTCCTTTTGGATGTTTTTGGCTAAATAAAATTTGTAAAATGTCAATATTTTAAGGTTTGATTTCAGTTCATCTTTAAAGGGGACCTATTATGGTTCCTTGAACAAGTCAGGATAGGTCTGTGGGCTATACAAAACACGTTCATTACGTTTAATACACAAAATCATTCTCAGATATTGAGATTTCACCTGATCAGTTCTGCCTGTTTTGAGTTCATTTTAGAATGAGCGGGTTTAGGGCTACATCACATTTTGTCGAGATCTGTGGAGATGAAGGCGATCCCTGAGCGCAGACTCATTTTAAATAACTAATTTATTTAAGTAAAAATAAACAGAACAACAAAACAAAAGCTGGCGTGGCAGCAGAGACTAAATCCTAACAAAGGTGAGAACATAGGACACGGATCAGTGAAAACAGGAACGGGCACGGAGACGGAAACCAGGAACACAGAAACCAACAAACAATGGACCAGCGAGGTATGGAAGGAGTGACTGGGTTTTGAATACTGAGAATAACGAGGTGAGTGGGAACAGGTGGCATGATTACAGAGTCGGGACAGGTGTGGATGGGCGTGGCTGACAGGCAAGAGAGTGACTGAGGAAGAGTGAATAGTGACAGGAAACAAGACCCAACCACAAGAATAAAAACTAAGACAAAAGCTAACTGAACAAAGACTCAAACAGAAAAACACGAAGACAATGACTGAAACAGAAAACCAAAAACCCCACACTTTTATGCAAATAAGATACACAGATTGTGTTGTAAAGCACTTTGAGAAGTCTGGCTGGCTTGAATGGTACTATTTAAGTACAGTCTATTTACAATATCTTTTTTTTCCTATTGTTTTCATAATGAGATTTGGGTGCATAGATCTCTAGACGGTTTTCAACCACAAAACTTAATCTTTACTCATCAATTTTTAAAATGGTGCTATAACTAAACAAGATAACTGTCAATAAAAGCTTAAAACAGAGGTAGTAGGACAATCCTTCTCAAATAGTTGTGCACGCCCCCCTGGAGGGTTGTGGTGAGACTCCAGGGGGGGTGCGTGTGACATCAAGGAACTTGCTTTTTTTCTTTTGGCCGTAGTAGAATAAAGTGTTATTGCACATCCACTACAGTAGGTGGGGGTGGCGCTCTCATTTTCAGAGTGTGCGCTATTATTATTTACAGAGACGCAGGGGGAACCGTATCTGATGGGGGAACGCGGCTCGATGTAACAGTAGCAACTCGAGCACATTACTGCCCTCTATATGTCAGGAGGACAAATAACACCTTTTCTGTTTAAATTGCCAACCCGCCACAGTGGCGTGTGTGTTGATCAAATTCTTCAAATATTTACCCGCATTTGGCCGGTGGCGGGTGCTAATTTCCACCCCTGCCTTCTGTAAACAGCTGCTTGTTTGTGGGATTCAGAAACCCGGTTGCATAAGTCCTCCAATTTATAATAATCCACTCTCATGAGTCATTTAGAAGCTCCGTTGAAGAAATATATCCCATTTTGACCCGTTCTGATAATCCATTCTTGAGGAAAAAATATAGTAAACACTGTACTTTCGCGCCCTCCTGTGCAACGCAGGCTGCGTCACACAGGGGGGCGTGAAAACTGACTTCCTGCTAAGGTTTACGCACCGAGCATGCGCTGAATACGCAGGAAACTCAAAGAATTCTGTAAAAACAAACCCCGAGGTACCATATATCCCCGTATCAGAAATTTTGTTGGCTACACATCCATGGCTTTAGATTTAGTGTCAGTGTTGACCAGTCAGAAATATTTGTGAAAGATCCGGGGGATGTGTAAATTAGCTACATGACGCTATCTGGCTATTATTGGCTCAGGAAAACTCATTTCATAACGTGGTTGCTTGAATGTGGTGTCAATTAAAAGGGGAGGGTCTAAGCTGTCATATAAAGCCGTTGTAATGGCGGACAGTGGCTTTTCTGAGATACCAGAGAGCTGAAAAGTCATAAGAACGAGATCTGTACCGTGGGTGGGAAAAAACGGGGCATGGCTACTTAACAGGTTAACACAGGGCACCACCCTCAGACAGAGGGAAAATTTTATATAAATCTTGGATTCATTTGCTTATCAGTCTCAAAATAATTACCCTAAACCATGAGTTCTTCACTTCGGAATAAAACCATAATTATATAAAAAACACACACGCACAACTGAATTAAGTTTTGCTCCGTTTAAGAGACATTTATTAAAACGAATATATCATAAGTTATAGCAGTTTATGAAAAATTACTGAATGTTTGAATTTAGTACCAAAATATTGACATGAAGGGTTGAATCAGCTTTGAAGTTGAATACGAAAGTCAGATTAAACCATTAAAGTTAAAATTTTGAGGCAAAGCAGGTTTGAAGATAGGCGGATTGGTGCAGCGTCTGCACTGTACCAGTCTGTCGTGGTGAAGAGAGAGCTGAGTCAAAAGGCGAAGCTCTCGATTTACCAGTCGATCTAAGTTCCTACCCTCATCTATGGTCACAAGCTTTGGGTAGTGACCGAAAGAATGAGGTTGCGAATACAAGCGGCTGAAATTAGTTTTCTCCGCAGGGTGTCTGGGCTCTCCCTTAGAGATAGGATGAGAAGCTCGGTCATCCGGGAGGGACTTAGAATAGAGCTGTTGCTTCTCCACATCGAGAGGAGCCAGTTGAGGTGGCTTGGGCATTTGATTAGGATGCCTCCTGGACGCCTCCCTGGTGAGGTGTTTTGGGCACGTCCCTCTGGGAGGAGGCCCAGAGGAAGACCCAGGACACGCTGGAAGGACTAAGTTTCTCGGCTGGTCCGGGAACACCTAGGGATTCTCCCGGAGGAGCTGGCCCAAGTGGCTGGGGAGTGGGAGGTCTGGGTCTCCCTACTGCTACCCCTGCGACCCAAACCCGGATAAGTGGAAGAAGATGGATGGAAGCGGGTTTGAAAAGTTAACTTTACGTGATGAAAGTGACGATTATTACTCTGGATTTAGCCAATTGAGTGTGTGAGGCATTAATAACTTAGAAACCAAAACTCGTAGCTTTTTCACCAAACGTACACCAGCAGAAAATTTAGAGATTTTATCCTACCGAGAGATAATATCCTCAGTCACTGTTTTTTTGGTACCAGCTAGGAACTTATAGGCCTCAATGTGATAAAAGATGGCCGAAAGTTATCATCCTCAAGACACTTTTCAGTCACCGGGAGCTGATCAGAACCTTTGGGCCGGTTCCGGTGGTCCCGGCAGTCGGCTGCTTGTCCTCAGGTGGTCGTTTGAAGCTGGTTTATGGTGAGGCTGATGTGGAGAATTCTTTGATCTCACAAAGATGACACAATGGAGTTTAACTAAAGCCCTGACTGATTTCACTTACTTCACTAACTTCTCCTAAATTAAAGTCAGTGATGACCGCCAAAATAAACTGGAAAAAACTTCTTAACAATGGAAAATTTGGCTCAAAGGGGAAAATATGATGAAGTCAGCGAAGCGGAAAAACATGAGGATCTCCACTTAAAACTTAAGAGGTTAAATCAAACACAGACGCGGACAAAAAACAACACAATAGCAGAAAAAAATGCCGACAACAACAGGAAGAGCGGGCTGGAAGAGCAAGCGAAGAAGAAAAAGAAGAGAGGGTGCACAAGAGCGCGGTAGGCTTTTGAACAAAGCCAAGGGTTGTACTTTGTGTACCGATAATCCAATCATTGCCGGGGTCCTTTAAAAGAAGATAGGTATTTTAGTGGGCATTCGACCAAAAGGCATTACGCATACTCTGACGGGAGCTCTGACGCTTTTGGACAAAGGAAAAAAGAAAAAAAACATGATTTGATCTTACAACTTTTTGCCTTAAAATTAAATTAATTTAAAAGGAGATACCAGACTCGATCAGTAATTAATTTATCTTCTTCTCAAATGGAGCTGAGCCTTTAGAAATCAATGAATCATGGTTAATGAGCACTGGAAGAAGACGCATCCATCCATCCATTCTCTTCCGCTTATCCGGGGTCGGGTCGCGGGGGCAGCAGCCTAAGCAGGGAGACCCAGAC
>NC_051433.1:27466473-27468785 GCF_001649575.2 Kryptolebias marmoratus | reverse complement strand
TTTGGGCTGCACTTCGTCTGGCCCCTCACCTAGGACCTGTCTGCCTTGGGTGACCCTACTAGGGGCATGAAGCCCCTGACAGCATAGCTCCTAGGATCATTGGGACACTCAAACCCCTCCACCACGATAAGGTGGCAGCCCAGGGAGAGGGAAGAAAACGCATTACATGTTTATAAACTTTTGTAACTTTACTGGATATATAATACTGATTGGGTTTTACTTAAAGACGTGTCATATGTTATGCTAAATCACAGTAAAATAATGTTAATAATTTCTCACATGACATCTGACGTGCCAATGAAAGCAGACAATACATATATTAGAAACATTAAAGGTTAAAGAAAGAACCAGTGGTCATTCTTGCAACTGAAAATAGAAAGGTTAGGCACAATATCACACTTTAACTTGAAGATTGCAGGTCAGAAACTTATTTTTAACAGATTAGAAAATGCACATTTGATCAGGTAGTCCAAAAAAAAAAAAAAGTGAACAGGAACTTTAAATCTCCCAAAGGGGGCAATGTGGTACTTTCTTTCCAGTCCTAAAGGAATGTGCTAATTTCTTTTTATGTGTGTAAAAACCAAGGCTTATCAGTTTGAGTTTAACCAGGTCTTGTTGGATTTGTTCTCAGAGTGTTAATTTCATCCAGACGCAGCAGAATTTGACACCTAGATCTCTCTTTTGGAGCCAGGAAGTTTATGTTGCATATTAGGTGGGTGTAACTCTTGCTTAGAGTTACAAAGGTGATTAGCTTATGGCTGTCTTGAGGTTCATTGAAAGGGGCATCCTGATAGATTAACCACTATCAGGATAAGATCCAGAGAGAGACACATTTGAGTTTCCTTCCAAACACTGATGAAACAGTCAATTCGTTTTAGGCTATTAATGCAGAAATAGCCCAAACTCTGACATAGGACTCTACAGTATAGCCGTGTTTATATTCCAGAGGTAGTTTACTTTTTGCATACATCTCCTAAATAACCATATTTAGTGACAGTGGTCTCCAATCCTGGTCCTCGAGGGCCAGGATTGGAGATTTACTTGTTAACAGGCTTCTGCAGAACATGAAGAGGTAATTTAACCACTGAGTCAGGTGTTTTGGAGCAGGGAAACAAGTAACACATGCAGGGTTAGGGTTAGCATTTAGTCGATAAATACAGAGGACTAAGGGCACAACCATGATGAGTCACTGAAATGACATGAATTAGTTTATATGAATGTTGATTCAAAACACAAGATTTTAGCATAGATTTCATCTTTTTACAGGCTTTACAGCGCCTTCAGCTGGGGGACAGAAGGCATAAACGTTGCAGGGTAAGCTAACGCGGTTGTTTATATTCCTACCGTTTGCTCTTTATGCTTGCATCTGGTCACACCTACGACCAATGAGTGAACAGGAGCTAAGCTTGCGCCGCCCACAAAGCAGGGCTGGCCCGGCTGGCCCGACTCCGAAGCAGGTACCAAAGAAGCAGGGACCGAGTGCGAAAAAATGCAGATGTGAACGCTTGCAAAGCGAGCCGAGTAGAGTGGAGCCGGAACCGTTAGGGTACGTGTGAAAGGGGCACTACTTACCACTAAACCTTTGAATCCCCTAATTTGCATTAGCTATTGAGCCTTTATCAATAAAATTAAGGAGAACACCCAATTTCTTTGGTATCCGTAGGTGTGAAACCGAACGCCGATGACTTACTTTTGTATATTTCTGACCCAGGGTCATGTATTCCTAATATTCAATCCACCAAGTACAGGTAGCCTCGTCCACGGCGACGTATGTCCAGAATCTTCCGAACAGTGAAGGCCGGATGGTCGTCGATGATCCGGGCGGGTGGGGGGAGGTCGGCAGGAGGGCACAGAGTACTCACAGACACGGGCTTGATCTGAGACGTATGAAAAGTAAGGTGGATACCAAGAGTTGCAGGTAACCGTAGTCTCACTGCTGACGGGTTGATGATCCTCTCAATTGTGTACGGTCCGATGTATCTGGGTAACAATTTCTTAGGAACATCTTTCAAGGTGATATCACGTGTGGAAAGCCATACCTGCTGCCCCTCCTGATACCTGGGAGCTGCTGACCGATGACGATCAGCGAACCTCTTATTTTGTGTGGCTGTCCTGAGTAACGCCGTCTTGGTCTGACGCCACACCCTCCGACAGCGTTTAATGTGTGCCTGCACCGATGGAACCAGAATCTCCGTTTCCTGGCTTGGAAAGAGAGGAGGGTTATAACCCAACGATGCTTCAAAAGGTGAAAAACCAGTAGCCGAAGAAGTATGCCCATTATGGGCATATTCTACCCATGGTAGATGTTTACA
>NC_051433.1:27450941-27464336 GCF_001649575.2 Kryptolebias marmoratus | reverse complement strand
TCACCGGACTCATGATGGTTACCAGAAACTAAAACCTGTAGATTGGTAACCTGATGGGTGATTTGTGAAATGGCGTGTCCGGTTAGGCCAGTGACTGTTCGGGCAGAATCCAAAAGTTGAACTGGTAGGTTGAGTTGATCCACCAAGCTTTGTGAAATTAAATTTAATTCCGAGCCTGAATCCACCATGGCAGCGATGGGTAGTGACGTCTGTTCAGTGATGATTTTTGCTGGAAGAGAAAACAAAGATGTTGGGGAGAATTTTAATGGACCCGACAGAGCTTCCCCCATTACTGACGGGTCGACCCATTTCCCAGAACCGGGCAGTTGGCCACGAAATGTGCCTTATTCCCACAGTAAATGCACTCCTTTGCCCTGAAGCGCCTCTGTCTCTCTTCTGCAGAAAGTCGAGTTCGGCCCACCTGCGTAGGCTCAACTTTTGCTACCAAATTGAGAGACTCAGCAACTCTCCCCCTCCCCAACGTAATCCCTGGTATGTGGGCAGTCGGTGGGAAAGAGTCCCTCTCGCGTTGTCGTTCTCGCAGACGATTATCAATCCTAATGGCTAATGAAATTAGTTCATCTAAGGTGGCGGGTTCATCTCTGGTAGCTAACTGATCCTTAATCGTATCAGACAAAGAACCTGTAAAAATACCTCTCAGTGCCAATTCATTCCATCCTGCTTCCTCCGCCGTAATCCGGAAATCCATCGAATAATCCGCCACAGATCTGCATCCTTGCCGCAACGTAAGTAGCGAAATAGCGAAATACAGTTCCCAATCTATTGTCCAAAGCTACAATACGGTGAGAAACAGAGTTTAGAGTGGCACAGGTGTCCTGCTGAACCTGATAGAGTTGTTGGATTAAAGTTTCATAATGATCTAATCGGTGCTCGTGATGGACTAATGTATTCGCGGTCTGTCCGCCGCCGGAACTGCTCTTAGGGTTAGGATCTGGCTGGAGCATTCTGTCAGGTTTCAGATATACCCAAGCGAGCAGTTCGGCCACAGACAGACGCAGAAACCAGCAGGTAACAGGAAGTGAATTTATTTACAGTGCCAAGGAATCTTTACAGAGGGGAACCGGAGCCAGGACCTGAGGAGCGGAGAATGAGGTGAGTATGGGATCGGTGAAGAGAGGAACAGCAGGTATGGCACAGGTAATATTCCGTGTGATAGTTCTTACTGAACAGGTATGAGTCCAGAACACAGAAGAGATGACGAGATTGATCCTTGCCCAGCGATGGTCCGGCGTAGGTTCTAGAGAGCGAGGTCCAGGTGAGGTGAGTATTTCCCGAGTGCTGGTAAGGTGATGATTCTTAAGACGACTGACCAGTCTTGGAATCCAGGAGGCAGTAGTTGCAGGAACAGGTAGGTTCAGTTGAGCAGGTGAGTACTTAACTAGGCGGCAGGCAGTAGAAGGCAGACCAGACTGGTTCCAGATGGATGGGTAATCCTGAACACAGGTTTGCAGATACAAAAACAGACTAAGATCACAACAGGGAGTACACAAAAAACACAGCTAAGTCTCTCACAGGCTCTGCACTTTACCGAATGGTAAACAATGCTCCAGCGCTGATCTGGTCCTCACTGCAGCCTTAAATACTCCTCCAACTCCCATCAGCCTGATCAGTCACAGGTGTGAGAGGAGTGGTGATGAGGCGTCCGTCACCAGCTCAGGAGACGCCCACCAGGAAGCGCTCACACACACACAAACCACCAATCACCACAGGTAGCTTTGGATGGATAGTTCATCAACAGATAAAATAACTCAATTTGGATAAACTAAATTGTAGTCCAACAGTTCCATTACCAGCAGTCCCTCCCTGGATTCTTCCGGAGGTGGCAGTAGATTTTGATAGAGGAATACATTAACAATTACTATGGTTACATTAAAGTATATAAAGATGACAAGGATCAAACTTGTGCCTCATTGAGATGGGAAGGATTTAAAGCATATATTTGAGGTGAAATTCTTAGCTATTTAAGTACAAAAAATAAACAACAGAAAAAACAAATAGAAATCTTGGATAAAGAAATAAAATTTTTGGAATTAGACTTAAATACAAGCGATGACCCAATAAAGCAAAGTGAATTGTTACGTTTGAGAACTGAATATAATAAATTATCTTCTGAAGTAGCAGCAAAAAGTTTAATGTGGTTAAAGCAATCTTATTATGATCAAGGAGAGAAGGCCGGGAAACTCTTGGCATGGAGAATTAAGAAAACCCAAAGTGAAAGAGCAATTAACAGTATAAGGGCCCCCTCTGGAAGGGTAACAGTAGATCCATCTGAAATTAATGATTATTTTAGGCAATTCTATGTAAAACTATATACATCGGAATGTTGCCACGTCTCAGAAGAACAAGAAATATTCTTAGACCAACTTCAGTTCCAGACACTCACAGAAGACACAAAACAAGAGTTAGATATAAATTTAACTCTTGAAGAAATCTCCCAGGTTATACAGATTATTAACAGTTGTAAAGCTCCTGGGCCAGAAGGCTTCTCGATTGAATTCTACAAAACTTTCAAAGATAAACTTATAGTCCCACTCTTTAACATGTACGAAGAAGTTGTCCCACCCACTTTGAGACAAGCGCTGATCACATTGATATTAAAACCTGGTAACCCTCCTACAGAATGCTAGTCATATAGACCAATAAGTTTGATGGGTGTGGATACTAAAATACTTTGTAAAGTTTTAGCAAAAAGATTAGATCCTTTTATCTCACAGTTAGGTCATAATGATCAAAATGGCTTTGTACCAAAACGTCAAAGATTTCATAATATAAGACAAGTCCTAAACATAATCCATGAAAATTTTGATGCTAAAAATACAGCCTTGCTATCAGGAAGATGCATGGAGTCAGAGAGTCAAAAACAGCCAAAGAGTCCACTTTAAAGTTCAAGCAGAATGTATTAACTTTCAGCGGAGAAAGAAGACTCCTTGCCAGAATAATAGGAAAACCCAAGTTGCACCTGAGCGAGATCTCTAAAACGTAGCAGTTTTAACATGCTGCCCCACCCAGAGATGCGACACAACACACAATGGCTCATCTTCATCTGGAAATCCGTCCGAGACCATATATGGAGTTGCTTTTCTGTCTTCTGCAGTTGAAGTTCTTTGGGAGGGTTTTGGTTTCTACTGAGCTGACTCCCCTAGTCTCCTTATCTTGTAGCCGGTACAGGCAGTAACACATGCCATAAACTCACATGACCTCAACAGTGCATAGTTACAACCATCAACATGTTAATACAATTGATTCAATTTACAGGTACATTAATACATGTTTCTATCTGGCAAGAGCATCTATTTTACACTATAAAATAAATGATTCAAAGTCCTCTATTGTATTTTTGAACAGATATGAAAGACTGAGTCCAGTTATGCATACCCCATTTATCAATGCAAGGCAGGGATTTGTATATCATGGTGTTAAAATTACCCCAGACATTAAAACAATTGCAGGGTTTCACCCAGTGTATTATAAGCCAGGAAAAGCCTGGCAGGCCGCCAGGTTAAGCTCGGCTTGTTAATTGTAATATACGTAATTTTTTGTATACACGTTTTTTTCCCCCACCCATACCCCCACCGCGAGGTCATGTAGCTTTGATCACCACAACAGTGATGCAATCGCGCTGTCTCCGTCCCTGCTTGAAGGCCCTGCGCAGTGTTGCATCACATGGTCGTGCACCTCCCAATTTTGCTAACTTCTAGCGGAGCTGGTTTGCCTGTATCAGCATTTATATGATCCCTCTATGAGAGATCACAAAGATAATCAAACGGTTGACAACTCATGGAAGATTACTGCTGTAATCGATAAAATGGAGTGTTTATAGACAACAATGGTTAGTTGAGGTTAGGTTTCAGAATCTGGGCCTTCTTACATTTGAGCAATTATGCCAAACATATAACATTTCAAAAAAAATTTTTATAAGTATTTACAAATTAAACATTATGTCAAAATATAGCCAGGTTCACTGTCATACCTAGAGAATATTATACTACAAAATCTAGAGAAGAGAGGTCATATCTCTTTATTTTATGCAGTTAATTAATGCATGATGAAGAATCCACCACTGATAGATTGGGTGCATAGCGATCTGACATCCAAGTGGAAATACAAGTAGCGGACTAGGAAGCTGCATGTTTAAAAGCACAAAAGCAGTCAATTAATACGAGAATGAGACTACTTCAATATAAGTGGCTGATAAGAAGTTACATAACTCCAGTCAAACTGAATCGCTGGTCACCTGACATCCCAGATAGCTGCAGTAAATATCTGGTTGGAAAGAGTACTTTTTTTCACTGTGCATGGAAGTGTCCAAAATTACAGCAGTACTGGAACTCAGTTATCCAAACTTTATCAAAGATTGTAGGAGTGAATGTACCTATTGAAGCAAGAATGTGTGTTTTAGGTATTTATCCAAAGAACTGTTTTTAGTTCCAGACAGTTAAAATTGATTGAGTTTGGACTCCTGCAGGCCAGGAGATTCATATCATTGTACTGGAGAAAAACAGATATACCCTCAAACCATATATGGGTGAAGAAGATGGGATCATGTATGGCTCTGGAGCAACTTACTTATATTGTCAGAGGAAAGGGAGTACATTTTGAGGAGTCATGGTCACCATTGGCCAAGTTTCTGAAAGACAATGAAGGAAATTAGGAGAATGATGCAGATTGCTGTTTTTTTTTTTTTTTGTTTGTTTTGTTTTGTTTTTCTGTCTGTCTCTATTTCATATTTATGTTAGTTAATTTTGGGAATTAAGTTGTTTAATGAAAATCTTATGTCAAATGTAGTATATAGAAATGCATCTAAAAGTTTAGATGATAAGATGGGTATTGCATTTTATGTTCCAGAATTCAATATCAAAATAAATAAAAAAATAAATGATGATTTATCAGTATATATTGGAGAAATGCTAGCAGTACTATTAGCTTTGTGTGGCAATCTGCCATTGTTACCTGTTTCTGCTCCCTCGGATCGTCTCATGGGCCGGCCTCCTAATTACTCACAGCTGCAGCAGGTTCTCATCATCCAGTCCTAGGGTTCTTAAGGCAGTCACTGAGAGCAGTTCTTCGCTGAAGCATCGAGTGCCTTGGGTAAACGGTCTCAGCCAGAAAACCAAGTTAAGAGAATCTGAAAGTTACTTACCTGTGCCTGTCTTCTGTTTACTTACCAGTAATCCTGTCTCTGCTCGCCACCTTGCCACCCGAGAACTACTTACCTGGAAACCTTGCCACTACTTACCTGATCTGGCTAACCTGCTGAAGATCCAAAGACTCAGTGTTTTCTTCTGTGAGGCCTACCTGCTGGCTCAACACCGAGGCCTGCCTGTCATCCACAAACCACCACCAGATTCGTGTAAATATCCACCAACGGGAACTGGAAACCATGACCGATCACCACCTGCAAACTACTTACCTGCACCTTGTAAATACTCACCTGGTATTCCTAGAACCGCACCTCCGAGCTCGCACCCTACCACCTGTTGTAAGCCTCCACGCTACACCAATGGTTAGCTCCATCTCTGAACCTCTAGCAGCTCAAAGGACTAATCATTCTGCCCTCCTTTTCAGATCCTGTTCCCCTTTTCTCCCTGGCACAAAATAAATCTTATTATTTGTCAACTCGTCTCCCGTGTTCTGTCCGCCTCCTGGGTACTCACGTTTGGCTTACACCTGAAATCGTGTCACTTTGCAATGGATAGAGGAAGTAATAGCACTTATATGCTCAGATTCAAGTTCATCATTAACCAGTAAACAAAATACTTTTTTTTTAGTAGAGTAGATATTCTGATAGAAATACAACAGGCATTATATCAAATACAAATTATGGGTCTTTATGTCACAATTTTATGGGTGCCTGCACATATAGGGGCTAAAAGGAAATAAAATTGCAGATACAATTGCAAAGGAAGCATCACAACATAGATCAATTTATATGATGGTTAATTTAAGTAAGAAAGAAATTAAAAGTATTATTAAAAAAGACTGAAGGAGAGATGGCAAAAGCATTGGGAAGAAGAAAAGAAGGGAAGATGGTTTTATAGAATTCAGCAAAAGGTTGGAGAAATGAGAATGTCAGAAATGAATTGGAAAGAAGAAGTGGTTATTTCAAGATGAAGATCTGGTCATACGGGATTAAATGAAACTTTATTCATGGTAGGGAAACATATTTCAGGTAGATGTAATTATTGTGGGCTAAGATAATCAGTGGAACATGTGATGAGGTGTCAACAGTATGAAGATGAAAGAAAGTTACCAGTTGATCAGCTTAGGGGGGTGAGAGTTAAATCTGATTTAGTGGACATTTTACAAAAGAATTCAAGGATTGAAATTTATCAATATTTATTACAGTGTCTAACAAGGACAGGTCTGATTAAAATAATAGATTTTTTTTGGTCTTTTTAATTAAATTGAAAAATGGTCATCTTGTCTCACACTCCTCACTAGCAGGTGGTGGTAATGCACACCGGAAAGTTGCTTGCCAACAGCCATTAAAGAAAAAGAAGAGAAACACCTAAAACATGCAGGATAATGGCTCTTCAGGACCAGAATTGGACACCACTGCTTTAGAATGACCTTGGATCTCTTAAGAGACTATTTGCTGCAGTTAGTGTGTGCAGATTCAAGGTGAAATGGCATGAATTTGATTATGCTTTATGGATGCCAGTATGATTGAGGTGAGTGTGTGGATCACTTTTTGTTACTGGGTAATTCAGTAATTTTCTGTAGTAGTGATCAATGTGTGTGGGTGAGACACTCATTGTGTTAGACAACTGTGCAATGACTCTTGGTGTCTTTACTAACTTGTTGTGGTGTGGGACCATTTTTTGTGTGACCATCTGTGTGTTGGTAACGACAGATCACATTTGGTTTGGATTATCAGTTACTATTTTTGGGTGAATAATCTGTTTGGTTTGTGGCTGTTGTGTTCCGTTTTATGTACCAGTGAGCTAGTGAGTTACAATACCTTTTTAATACTGGCATTGTCATCTTTGAATATGCTATCAGGGAAGAAAAAGTCCTCTAATGGAATAACCTGGTCATTCAGTATATTCAGGTAGTCAGCTGACTTCATTCTTTGAGCACATTATGTTGCCGAAACTAGACCTGACCAACTGCAGCAAGCCCAGGCTCCTTCCCCACCAGAGAGGTGACATTACATGTCTTAAGATCTAGCTTTGGTAAGCTAGGGTCAGAGCACCAAGGTCCCTCCCTTCAGCTGCTGCCCTTAGCACTATGCACCAGACCCAAATGGCTCCTCCTGCAGATGGTGGGCCCACAGGAAGGCAAACCTATATAGCTCATTTGGGCTGAGCCTGACTGGGCCCCATGGGTAGAAGCCTGATCATCAGGCGCTCGTCAACGAGTCCCTGCCCCACGCCTGACTCCAGGGTGAGGCCCTAGTAACCCATGTCCAGGCAAGGAACATCTAGTTCCTTGCTGTCTTGTATGGATATATGTATTTTTGGACCGTTTTTTAACTGGCCTGTCACCTAGGACCAACCTGCCGTGGGAGACCCTACTGAGGGCAACTGACCCCGAGAGCATATCTCTCAGGATCATTAAGGCACACAAACTCCTCCACCACAAAAAGGTAGTGATTCACGAAAGTTATAACTCTTTGGATTAAATTAATTTTTGCTTGACAAGAGGAACAACAATACTCTTTATGGAACATGGCTTAACTTATACCAATTCAGCTCAGTTTGTAGTTATGTCAAACAAATAGTACTTTTCTAGCATATACACAGTTTTTGGTATGAAAATAAATGTTCTACTACATGTCACAGTCTTATCTGTTCCTGCCACGCCTCCTGCCTCTAGTCATGCCACAGCCACGTAACTTTCCACTCTCCCAGTTCCAAGCCACACCCATGTTACCATGCCCACGCAATCACCATCATCTGCTTCACCTGTTTTGCCCTGTATAAATACTCACAGCTCCCAGTCAGTCACTGCCAGATTATTGAACGGTTTTACCCAGTAGATGTCCAGCATTCATTCACAGCCCATGCCTGATTCCTTGTTTCTCGACCCTTGCCTGACCAACGACCTACAAACCTTGCCTGCCCCCTTCTGGACACCTTATTGGACTCTGCTTCCCGGTACTCGACCTCGCTATGCATCTCTGGACTTCGTCTCTTGGATTCTCCCTTTTTGGATTTGGCTTCTGCTCTCGGATTCACCGGTATCGACCCCCTGCCTGGATTCGGACTCTCCCTCTTGCCTCAGCCCCTTTCTGACTTCCTCGTTTGGATCCGAAGATCGGTTCACGGAGGACTTACCTGTTCCGGTCCCGCTTCCTAGCGGTCACATGAGTGTCCAGCCCAGAGACTTTGATCCTGCTCTTGGTCCATTGACAATAAACATCTTAAAACTTTGTCAGTGTGTGCCTGTTCTGAATCCTGCCAAGTCCCGCCTTGTCAGAATAATCTGTCCAAATAAAAATATGGATTCAGACGAGCAGCGCTGGCGAAGTAACGTCAACGGAGCCATTTCCGGGTTAGAAACTTTGGGGCACCGCAGAATGGCAACGTGACTCTCATTTTTGTTACGTTTACAAGGACTTTGCTGCTGTGTTGCGTAGGGTTTTTGATCCCATTGCACCCGAACGTGACGCAGCTCGTAAATTATTCACGTTAAGGCAAGGAATTATATTATTGAATTTCACACGCTAGCCGCAGATAGCCAGTGGAACGATCCAGCTTTGACTGATGTTTTTTTTCAAGGGTTAAAGGAGGAGATTAAGGACGAACTAGCCACCCGAGATCGCCCCTCAAACCTAAGGGATTTGGAGGAACTGGCTACCAGGATTGACCAACCACTATCAGAACGCAAGCTGGAGAAACAAAGTAACCTGGTTTCAAGGAGTCACATGTCATGCTTCAGGTCTCTCGCCCCACAGGACTCAGGCAATATGGCTGACGGCATTCCAAGTCCCGCCTTGTCACTACAGGTCTCTTTGTACTCACCTTTGCCCACTTTGTTGATGTTTCTACTGGCTTTATGCCCATTTTCATTAGTTTTTGTCTGTTTCATAACCACCTTGACAGCCACCTCAGTGTTGATGATTTAATCTATTGGAGTTCACTTTTGAAATGTAAACAGGCAGATATGCATCAGTAGAAACTTCAGAATTGAGTGAAGTGTATCACTGCCAGTCAAAAGACTATATGTTCAAGTGATGGGTTCAGCTCTAATGGTAGTATCTCACTGTCCTGTGAATGTTGAAGACTAACTGGTAACTCAAAACCGGGTGAATAGGTGAATTTTCATTGAAGTCTCACTGAATTCTGAGTGTTTGCGACCAAAAGCCCAGCGAGACCTGTGGCTGCATTTTGAACGAACATTTTCTTTTTAAATCACAGCCTAGTTTTGGGTGTTCAACTTGCAAATGTGCATTCTACCACAAACACAGACATTTTGGAGACTCCATCCATCCATCCAGCTAGCTTTATTAGACTCTCACTCTAGCCTCCACAATTGCACATACAGGTACATTCACATTTATACAAACACACCTCATTGTGCACTTACAGGCCCGCATTACCACCCTTTTCTGAGGCACTTGCATTTTGGACCATTTAAGAAACTTGTCAGGAAAGAGAGATGGGCATTGTGTGGCTAAATGCAATGGAGAAAACGTCACACAATTTCACACCCAAGTAGCCTCCGACGCTCCTGCTGCCATCCACGCACATTCACACATGAACACCCAAATAGAGGCAGAGAGAGATGAGCCTGAGATGAGGGCAACAGTGAACATCAATACACACCCACACCCCATATCAATGCTCAGCAAGAACCACTCTCAATCAATATGCTTCTGACCAAACCCATGTCACGTTCTGTATGCGACAAGCCAGACAGCATCAATAATCTCTGAACCAACTATTCAACCATTCATAGGGCTCATAAGATACTCCTTCTCCCAAATAAACCTCAATCATGTTCTGAAGAGTAAATACTAAACCACTGGATGGATTTTATTCAAATTTTTAAAAGTAGTCATAGGACGTACATCTACAACCGATTAACTTTTGGAGTCAATTCATTTTAGGTTTGGGACCACAGATTATCAACCTTTTCCAACATAAAATGTCTATAACACACTCAATTTTACAGATGTTGAGTTAAGGTTTGACCTGTTTCTTGTTGAGTCATTCACAACACATACTTGAAGTGTGACTTCTCGTGATATTGCATATTGTGTTATGAATTCTAGTGTTTTTGTTTTTGGCATTTTGTTTGGTTTTCTGGGGTTATTGTTTCTTTCATTGTTCTATCACCTGGGTTTTTGGTTTTGTTCTTGTTGTCTTTGTTTTGTCATCATTCTCCACTTATTCTCAGTCTGCCCCTGTTTGTCTGCCACGCCCATCTCCACCTGTCAGCAATTGTTATCATTCACCTGTGCCCACTTCACCTCATTATCCTCAGTGCTTAAAACCCGGTCACTTTCTCCACTATGCTGCTGGTTCATTGTCTATGGTTTATTGTCTCTAGTCCCTTGTCTCTCGCCTTGCCGTGTTTCGCTTCGTCTTGCCGTTTTGGATTCTGTTTTGTTTAGTTTTTGCTGCCTCGTCAGCCTTTGTTTTTGTTCATTCTTTAGTTAATAAATTAGTTTTTTTTATGATGAGCCTGCGTTCTGGATTCGCCGCCTTCTCTACCCCGCATGACATATTGCACATAATGTTATTTTTAAGGTTTGTTTATTTGTATAATACACTCATTGCACCATATTTGACAAGTTTTGTGGAAGTCTGGGGCAATAAATACAAAATAAATATACAGCCGCTGTACATCATACAAAAAAAATCAATCTGAATTCTCTATAAAGTGGATTATTGCGAACATACAAACCTA
Organism: Kryptolebias marmoratus; assembly: GCF_001649575.2. Lineage (NCBI taxonomy): Eukaryota > Metazoa > Chordata > Actinopteri > Cyprinodontiformes > Rivulidae > Kryptolebias > Kryptolebias marmoratus. The sequence continues at coordinate 27,453,458 of NC_051433.1, read as the reverse complement.
TTAATTTTTAAAATCAAATGTACTTAAATTTTGGGATATTGTAACTTTTAAAACGGTACAACTTATGTTTAATTTAAGAAATCATCAGTTTCCACACAATATTCAAAACATGTTTTGTGACAGAGAGGGGGTTATACCTGTCCTGTTAGGTCTCAGTGCTGCATTTGATACAATTGATCACAATATTCTATTACAGAGGTTTGAACATGATAGTGGGATTACAGGAACAGCTCTAAATGGTTTAAATCATATTTATTTGATTAATTCCAGTTTGTTAATGTTAACAATGAATCTTCTTCATGCACCAAAGTTTGTCATAGAGTTCCTCAGGGTTTAGCACTTGGACCAACACTCTTTACTTTATATATGCTTCCATTGGGTAATGTTATTAGACAGCAGGATAAATTGTCATTGTCATGCTGAGAATGTTTAATTGTATTTATCTATGAAATCCGATGAATCCAATCAATTACTTAGATTATGAAGTGTTTTCAACAGGTGGATGTTCTTCTGGGTCTTCATAATTACTGCAGCGATGTAATGATCAAATATATGACTTTACAGACATAAGTTATTCTTGAACAGTTAGAGTTTATTCAAAATAACACAGTCTGTGCCAAATCAAGAGAAAACAAAACAAAGAATCCACAACAACAAAAAGCATATGCAGTTTATGATGATAATTACAACTTCAATGGAAAGTACACAGAGCCAGGTAATACAAGAGGGTATTTAGTGACAACCGCAGCCCAACTAAAGGTGTCACTAACCTTTCCTCTCCAGCTACACCTGATCCAATTGATGAGCTGACTCAGCATTTAAGCCTCCTACGGGTGCCAGATCTTCGCTGGAGCATCAAACCTTGCTGGTTAGAATCTCAGCCTTTGATTCTAATATTTAAGCTAAGACTATGTTAATGTTTTGGTCGTTGTGTGCATTGTTTTCAGGTTAAACCTCGTCTACATGATCACTGCTTCCACTGGGACTTACCTGACCTTACCTTCGCTGTTACTGGACTCCTCACTTTGGACTGCTGCCGGATCCTTCTGCCTCCTCCTCGACGCCTCAAACAAGACCCTGAATCTGTAAGGAAAGAGACTTCATTAAAATTCCGCTATTCTGGAAAGAAGCTAGAGCTAAGTACCTGAGACTCACCTTACCCATCCTTGTCTTTTCAGACGGCGGCCATTACCCATCACTGTATATTCATACACCTGTAAATAAACTCACTTACCTGATTTCTGTCTCCGTGTCTGGTTTCGGCTCCACTCCTTGAACTATTACCTGGTTCTTATCAGTATGTTCCAGCCAAAACCAGTCCTGAGCGCTGCCGATTCCAGCTAGGAAACAATTAATGTTTTTGTATACCCAAACTCTGCTAAGAGAAAGATTTGTTCTTTACGGATTAATTTTGTTCTTTTCCCTGCTTCCGGAACTAAAAGATTTGCATCAAGCTTTGATGTGGGTAAAGAGATCAGGGCACAAACACCGAACACGCACCCCTGAATACAGATGCCACAAAGGTGGGCGCCCCCGCAGGAGGGCCCCAGGTCTGAAGAGTCAGCCAGAATACACCCCACTAGCGCGAGCCCATCACACCGCCCCTACCTTAGGCACCCCGCCGCATCCCACCCCCCAATCACACAAAAAGCCGCAACAGTAAGGTAGCAGCCCCGCACGATACCACCCCAGCCCCATACGGAACTGCAACCAAACAGGCACCACTGAGCCACGCAACCATGCCGAACTCCCACCCAAATACAAGGACAGGACCGACTCCGCCGCCAAGCACCCCCGGCAGGAGGCCCGCACCCGGGGCCAACAGCCCCCACCATGCCCCGCAAACACATAGACAAACCCTTGTCACCATCCCTGCGACCTCAGTCCCGGGACAGCCACCCCCAAGCCCAGCCCCACCGCCGCCAACAAATTTACCAAAGCCCCAGCGGCCCCAGACCTGAAAAAGGACGTGACCCCTCCACAGCTCCTCTTACAATCCTCTGTGGCACACCCAACCAGCAAGGCCGACATCCCCCCGATGGCGCGACCAGCAGGGTAAGAGAACAGGGAGCCCGCCAAGCCACCCGGTCCATGCCAGCAACCCCAGGCTGCCAATGAAACAACACATGAGCCAGCACAAGCCAGGGACCCACATTCGAGCCCACCCACCGATCCAGACCAAGTACAACTTGCCAGACACCGCCACCGCGCCACCACAAGGTGCACACCACCACCCCACCCGCCCAACAACGACCTCAGACCAGCCCCAGGCCAGAGGCCAGAGCAGCAGAAAGAAGCAGTAAAAGAAGGCCTGACATGCGTGCCAAAGACCGTGCGCCCCCCTAATTCCACACCACAGACTCAGAGATGCCCAAGCACACCAGCAGAACACCCCCACCCACACAGCACCCCCCCCACGGTGAACGCAACCCTGGGCCGACCGGACAGCCCCCCTCCAAAGCAGAGCCACCCCCCCGATCACCGCCACACACCGCCAGACAGCCAGGCACACACCCC
>NC_051433.1:27440014-27450765 GCF_001649575.2 Kryptolebias marmoratus | reverse complement strand
CGCTAAAGCCCGGCAGCCCCTCGGCCAAAGAGCTGGCCACCGCAGCCAGGACCCATTAACCAAAGACCCAAACAATCCCAGGAGAGCCCGAGCACCCCCCCACCACGACCACCACTGCCCCCCAGGGCCCCAAGCCCGCCCACAGCCCAGACCCCAATGAGGTGGGCCACTTCCCCCACGGCGGTCAACCCCAAGCATGAATTAAACAATGCGGGTGCAGAAAGACCCCACACACCCCTCCGCCCTCTCGAATATGCTGTTGATGCATATTGGTATATAGTGCATTTAAAATGGGGGAGATGGGGCAGTGGCTGACACCCACATACCCTTGGCAGAGAGTAGGCATTGCCAACTCGCCTCCCCAACCCTTGCCAAGAACCCTAAGTGCCTACATGCAACATTTGGGAGTGAGCACAGGCACCAGGGGTGAGACTGACTGACCAGCTCACCCCCTGCATGCTGCGGGGTGCGCCCCACCCTCGGTCCCAATAATGTGTGTGTCATGTGAATGTTATTGGTGAGAGTGTCTAAGTCGTATATAAAATATGAGGCCCGAGTCACCACCAGACTGCGGAAATGGGAGACCCTCCCCGCACCCCAGCAGTGAACTTATACCCCAAAGCCCTACATGAGTGGTGGTATGATGGAGTGGGCGAAGAGAGGCGGTCGGGGATGGGGAGGAAAGAACTGGGAGGACAGTCTGTCCCCCCAGGGAACCAGCTCCCCCGCTGACCCCATTAGGCACCCCCGTTGTCCGAGACCCACCAGGGGAGGGAGGCTCAATACTCCCACCCAATGCAGGTGGCCAAGGCACAGAGCCCCGAGAACCGAACGGGGCCAGGCGCAGCACCCCCACACCTCCGGGACATCCAGATCCACAGATCCAACCCCGGGCCAAAGAAACCACCGGACTCCAACAAGACAGCCAGCTGGGAGCGTTCACCTAGCCAGCGCAGGCACACGCACCGCCCCACAAACAAACCTGAGACCACCACGGGGCCCGGCAAGCCCCGGACGCATCATCACACCCATCACACCACCAAGGAAAGATGCCGACACAACAAACCACGGAGCACCACCAATCACCACTGCCTAGACTGTGAAGTAGCCAACAACCCCCCAGGCCCGGAACCACCAACATTCAGGGCAGCCAGGCAGCAACAATAGAGCCAAGCCCAGCAATAGCCCCCCAGGCCAATGCCACAGAGATAGCGACACCTCCGTAACACCATACATCCGTAGGTGCACAGCGAGAACCCCCAACCCCAGACACGGATCACCAGCCCGGGACTACCAAACAAGCAAGCCAACCCCAGCCCCGGCACGGGGCCGGGAAGGACAGCGCAACCACAGGACCCAGCAATGCCAGCCCGCCACATCCACATACGAAGGCCAGAGCAGCACCCCGCAAGACCACCACCCCAACCGTCATGCAGACGAGGGCAAGACGCGACAAGGGCCCCCAAAGCAAGAGCCCTGCGCAAAGACCACACCATGAGGTGCATCCCACCAGCCCCGCAAAGCAGAGTCCCCCACAAAAGCACACCCCCACATTAGAAAATGTTACGATGACCGTTTTCCTCCACCTATGCAATATCACTAAAATTAAAAACATCTTGTCTCAAAATTATGCAAAAATGCAAGTCCATGCATTTATCATGTCTAGGCTGAACTATCTTAATTCTTTATTTCTGGATGTCCAAAAAAACTTTAAAAAGTTGTCAAATAATCCAAAATGCCAGAGCTCTGATGAGAGTTACAAGGAAATATCATATTTCTCCAGTTTTAGCTTCTCTCCATTGGCTCCCTGTCAAATTCAGAAGAGAATTTAAAATCTTACTTGTAACAAACAAAACTCTCAACAACAAAGCTCCATCTTATATTAAAGATCTTACTGTTCCATATTTTCCTAACAGAGCACTTTGTTCTCAGACTGCAGGTTTACTTATGGTTCCTAGAGTTTCCAAAAGTAGAATTGGAGGGGCTTCCAGTCAGAACACCATAAAGATGGCAGCTCGGTAAAGAGGATCCTGAGAGAACAGGAGAAATTACAAAATTAGTTCTGTTCAGCTGAATAATATTGCATAATGAAAAACAGCTAGAGGGGGTAAGACGGCAACAAAGCTCTAACAATGATAAAACAATCTAGCAAAGAAAAAATAAACAGTTACACGGACATAGATGCTACAGCTAATGTATCGTAGCGTTAAACTAGCAGCAACTACGGACGGAATGGCTAGCTTGGAAGTGTTATTTGAAGAACTGAGAGGGTTCCGCCAGGAAAAAAAGAACAACTTTTGTCTTCACCAAGTTTCTCAAAGAGGAAATCAGAAAAGCAAACACAAGGATTAATGAAGTTGAGGAGAGGCTGGAGAAGATGGAAGAGTGAACCCGAAACATGGAGGAAGAGGTAGCAGAGCTACTGGGGCTACATGGGGGGCTGGAGGATAAGCTGATAGACCTGGAGAGACAATCTAGGAGAGAGAACGTAAGGCGTTCTGGAGGGGACCGAAAGGGACTCTGAATTAGTAATTACATTTGTGGAATCTTTACTGAAAGAGGGGCTCGGTCTGGAAGGCAGTAGGTCAGACATGCAGATAGAGCAAGCACATGGGGTGCTGGGACCGCAGCCACCAGAGGGCGCACCACCACGTCCAATTATTGTGAGGTTTTTGAGCTTCAAATGTAAAGAATCAATACTTCACAAGGCTTGGCAACACAAGGGATTTGTCTGGCAAGAAAAACGAACAAATCTGGATCATGACTACTCAGCCATCCTGACATAATGCAGGATTTTGGCCATATGAGTGGAACTGAAAACCAGAACACGGAGACAGGACATAAGGTAAGTGGTGTATTTACAGATGCTTAATATTTACAGTGCGTGTTCGGGAAGATCTGAAATGACAGGATGAGGTAAGGTGAGTCTCGAGTACCAATGAATCCAGTATAGGAATATCTGTAAATATTTTGAGTATAACTTTTTGTCTTTCTTACAGGTTTTTGGAGAGTGAGGTGGCCCAGTGGTGAGGAGTGAGTGGTCCAGAAGAAATCCAGCGAGGAGGGATCCTAGAGTTCCAGCAGGTAAGTTTGTTCAGGCCGCACAAGGTAAGTCCCAATACGAGGCACAGGGGATAAAACCTGAAGCAAGGCAAACACACAAAAACAGGATTAACATTCTGGCTAGGAGCAAGACGTAAAACCTGATGGCTGAGACTCTAACCAGAAGTCAAGATGCTCCAGCGAAGATCTGACACCGATTAGGGGTTTAAATGCTAGTACTGCTCGTCAGAGGAATCAGCAACAGCTGAGGAGAGAAAGGTTAAAGACCACGCCCAGAGGCGGGTCATACCAGATCCTCACACATCCTCAGAAAGCACAGAGAGTTTACGGAAGTTTGGAGGGTCCTGAAAGAGAATAGGATCCTTTTAGACCCTCTCCCTGGCAAGGCTATGAGTGAGACACAAAGGAAGGTCCAAAACCTTTGACACTATAGAGGACGCTACAGAGGACCTGGCCAAAAGAGGCTACAAAGTAAAAGTCATCAGATTTACAGATTCCCTGAAGGAGTAGACAGCGTCTGTCCTGGAGCAGGAAGGAGGGAAGAACACAGAAAGGGGACTCCAGCTCTGCAAGAGGAGAAAATTATAAAGAGAGGCTTTGGGCCTTCAGGAGAACATCACCACCAGCACCATGAGAACTGAAGGATCCATCATTCTCCCTCCTTGGATATTCCTCTCAGAGATAAGTCTACAAAAGGCTGATTTAAGGATGATGGAATTATAAAAAGGTTTGTTGGATTTTCTTTCTTGTCTGGGCTGTTGCCACCTGCAAGGGCCCTCCCTAACAGACTTGGAAGAAGCTTCCCTTTTGAGCTGAGCCAAGAGGCTCAACAGGGTCTAGTCAACAGACCACTGCTTTGGAAGCTAAACTTGTTCAATTTTTCATTGTTCCTGTTTGCATGCATGTTTTTGTTTCACCTGTTCATGTTCTATTAGTCCAAGTGAGTTGGAGGGGGCTCTCCAGTATCATCAGTGAAATGGAGGAGTGCATTACATAAATGGAGAAGACACAAATAAAGGTGGTTTTGTTTAATATAAATGGCATGAATAACCCAGATTAGGAGATGGAGAGTTATATCTAAACTAAGGAAAAATAAAGTTCATATAGTGATGTTGCAGGAATCCCATCTAGATGATTCCGAACATGCCAAGCTGAACAAGATGTGGTTTAAATCTGTGTATTTTTCTTCCCACATCTAGGGGAAATGAATGGGATGGCGATTTTAATATTAAGGGCCATGCACTATGAAAATATTGCAGAATATAAAGACAGGGAGAGTTGAGTTATTCTAATTATGGAAAAATAGAAAGTGTCCTGATAAGTCTCGTTAACGTCTATGCTCCATCTGGTAGTGACTAGTCCTTTTATAAACACATACTTGAAGTTGCAGCAACAAAAAGTCAAGGCATAATGACTTGTGCTGAGGATTTTATTGTTTGGTTAAACCCAAATTTGGATTTATCAAATGGAAAATGCATACTATGAAAACCTAAAATGTTTACTCACAAATAGATTATTTCTTCATGTTTAAAAAAAATGTCCATAGAATATAAAGCTAGGCTGAAGGCAGAGATCAGAGGGAATATAATAGCCATTTCCTCCAATGAAAAAAAAAGGTAAACTTAAACAGAATCAGCTGGAAGAGATAATGGAATATTATATTATATTATATTATATTATATTATATTATATTATATTATATTATATTATATTATATTTTGGAATATTTACTGAAGGAAATTCATCAAGTGAAACAGAATTTTACTACAGATAGCTTGTGTTTGATACAAAACAGCAAATGATAAAGAACATTTTAAAAGATAAACATTATGAGGAACACAGAAAAACAATGTTTACCATGTCAATGGTATTGGCACCCTTTGCTACATATCAGTATGGAAACCTATTGGGCGCCTGTTGGAAATCACAAATAAGAATCACCTAGGATGAACTGCCTCCATCCATGTGACATGAAGTATCCAATGAATGATCATTTTGGTGTTTTAAAAAGCCACCTGTATAAGGCTCTTTGGACCTTGGTATCAGTGTTTCAATGGTGCATAATGTTATTAAGAAGTTTTCTAGGCATGGAACTGTCAAGAACCTCCCTGGATGTGGGGGGAATAGAAAAATTGATGACAGAAGTCTTCGACAGTTGGTGCGAATGGTGGAAAAAACGCCATGTCAAACATCTAAAGACCTGAAGACCAACCTGGAGCATCCAGCCATCCAACAAGTAATTGTTTCAACAAGTACCATATGCTGCACACTAAACAAAATGGAGCTTTATGGGCGGAGGCCAAGGAAGACCTCATTGCTGAAGAAAAGACAAAAAAGAATGATTGATCTTCGTGAAAGAGAACCTTGAAAAACCTCAAGCCTTCTGGGGCAATATTTTATGGACAGATGAAACAAAATTGGAGCTTTTTGGTAATGCACACAAACAGTATGTTTACAGACGGTGCAATGAAGCCTTTGAGGAAAACAAACCATACCAACAGCAATCATGGTGGAGGATCCATAATGCTGTGGGGCTGCTTTGCTACACGTGGTAATGGAGGCCCAGTCTGCATCATAGGCATCATGAAATCAGAAGATTATCAAGCAATTCTAGAGCGAAATGTCTTGTCCAGTGTAAGGGAACTTGGTTTGAGGCGAAGATCATGGGTCCTCCAGCAAGATAAAGACCCAAAGCACACCTCCCAAAAGCACGCAGGAATGGTTAAAAGGGGAAAAATGGACTGTTTTAAAATGACCAGCAATGAGTCTTGATCCCAATCCAATTGAAAATCTTTTGGGGGAGCTGAAATCTGTCATTGGAGAAAGGAACCCTGCAAATGTTCAAGAGCTTGAGCATATTGCAAAAAAACTGTGGTAGAAAATACCACCCGAGAAGTGAAAGAACCTTTTAGATGGATATACAAATCATTTGGAGGCTTTCATGGCTGCCAAAAGGTGTGCAACCAAATATTAACAGGGGTGTCAACATTAGTGCACATGCTGGTTTTCTGTTGGAATTACAATATCTATGTTGAAATAACAATTGTCTTTGTTAAATTACTTTGGACCTTCAATTGAAAGACCTTGCTGATATAAATTTGGTACAATTCCATTTATTTCTGAAGATATTCATTCAGTTATGCAAAACATGAAAGGGTGCCAATAATGGTGAGCAGTGCAGGACTGTAAATAGGGTAGAAACAGGCTTAGAAAATATTCACAAATGCTTTAAAAACTTTATATTCCCAACCCAAATTGAGTAGTGAATAGCTGATAGACACATTTCTTTCCCACCTTTCTCTTCCCAGCATTACAGGTGAGCAAAACAAACAATTAATATGAGAGATAACAGAAGCAGAACTAAGATCAGTTTTTGGAAAGCTGAAAGGAGTTAAATCTCCGGGAACGGACAGTTTTACCTCTGCATGGTAGCGAGAAATGCAAAATTAGTTAGTCACTGTTTTATTAAGAACTTTCAAGTGTGTGCTGGAAAAGAAAATAATCCCCCATTCGTGGAAAGATGCAATTATTTCACTGATTCCTAAAGATGGGGAAGGATAAGTTGAAATGTAGAAACTACCGCCCAGTAAGTCTACTAAATATTAATTATAAATTATTTACTGCCATAATATTTTTAGAATTCTCAAGAATTGCGCTCCTCAAGGTGCACAGCAAAAACTAAAGAGTTAAAATTCCAGGGTTAAATGTTTCAGAGTTGATTTTAAATCAATAAGTATTGTTTTAACACTTAGAGATTTAAATGGTGCTCAATGTTTGAGTTGATTGGGCCACTGTTGAATCTACTCTGCTGGGAGAAAAATAAGCTCCTCCCCCTTCTTCATAGTCTTTGTTTGAGTGCAGCTTGCCATTTAAAATAAGGATTTTGGCCGTGGGAATGTAAAGGTTCCTTCCTATTAGCCTTCACCGAACTTCAGTAGGATTGCTGAGACGTGTCCCTACTGCAGACAAGCATTGCGCACTACGGGGAACACTTTACTTATAAGTTGTATTTTGCTTTGTCTAGGTCTATTCCATGCTTCAGTAAAATGTTGATCCAGGTTAACTATGGTGAGGTGCACAAGTATGTGAAGTTGGATGAAGTTGAAGGCATTTTGACTTTAATCAATTCCACGAGAAAGGTTGGTTATTTGTTAAACCTCTGCAGGGGAAATGATAGGTACAAGTATTCTTTTTTAAAATACTTAGTTCTCAACACTTATTTTACAAATCTGTGGTGAGTGAAAGGGGTAAGCCATTTTATTTTCAGTTTTGCAATATGTTCTCCAATCTCCATGCTAATCATATGAAAAACACAAAAAAGTAATTGTGACACTTATGACACAATTTGTGATTAGAGCATTAGGATCTAAATTTTGCCTTCTTACTTTTCCAGTCATTGAAAGATTTTGCCTGCCACCTGATGCCAAAGTTACATACAAGGATGGAACAGATACTAAAGTTGATGAAGAAATATTCAGTGACCTCATTACACAAGGCAATGTTGTACAGACGGTTGTTTTGCCATGTTGGTTGTTAGGGTTTTTAATGTTATCAGCCTTCACAAAACATATAATGGAGCTTTAGGCCTGATCTCCAGTCAGTTTCACTCCAATCAACATCTGCACTCATGTGACAAGAGTGGCCCATCAGCGAGTCAGAAAAATAAGGACCCTAACGAGCTTCTATTGTTAGGAGAGTGAGAACAATTTGCAAGCAATCCAGCTTACATCACATCTCACCTTTAAAAGCTCAACTCCACACTCTCTATTTCTGAATTGAGAAAGCTCCTCGGATGAGAAGCGAAACGTCTTCAACTACAGAATAGAAGTCCAGTTATTTTTGTTTTTTTAACCTTTTTTGAATGGATACTGGAGTGCTTGAAACTGTATAACATCACCAGGACACTAAGAGCCTTCATTGAAAAATCAATGGGAGACAACTCTAGAGGCCTATTTAAAGCCAATTGCACAAGTCAGAATCAAATGTGGCATATACCGAGGTGATGCCTTGTCCCCACTCCTGTTCTGCATGGGTCTGAACCCCCTCAGCCCGATGATTGCAAAGAGTGGCTATGGATACTGGTTCCAAAGTGGAACAGTCATCCGCCACATGGATGATATTAAGCTGTATACCAAAAGTGAGCAAGACAGCGACTCACTGATCCACCTCACCAGGATATACAGCAAGGACATTGGTATGTCATTCGGACTTGATAAGTGCACCCGAATGGTGTCCAAGAAAGGCAAGGTGATCACAGCTGAAGGGGTTGAACTAGCTGTAGGCAACATTGCAGATGTCCAGGACAGCTACAAGTACCTTGGTATACTGCGGACAAATTGCAACCAGGATGAGGTCAAAATTAAGACAGCCACAACCAAATACCTACAGAGAGTAAGGCAGGTCCTGAAGAACCAGCTGAATGGTAAGAACAAAATCCAAACCATTAAGATATATATGGTGCTAGTCATCAGATACCCTGCTGGTATAATAACCTGGCCAAAGGAGGAGATAAAAGCCACTGACATCAAGACACGGAAGCTTCTCAAAATGCACGGAGGGTTTCACCCTAAGTCCAGCACACTGTGACTGTATACTAAGAGAAAGGACGGAGGCAGAGGACTAGTGAGCATCAGAGCCACTATACAGGATGAAACAATCAAGATCCTGCAGTACATCAAGAAGAAAGCCCCCATTGATGATCTGCTAAGTGAATGTTTCAGACATCAAAAACCCAATGTGTAAGAGGAGAAAGAGGAACCCTCATGGAAAGACAAGCCCCTGCATAGCACGTATCACCGGCAGATTGAGGAAGTGGCTGATATTGACAAATCCTACCAATGGTTAGAAGGGGCTGGATGGAAGGACAGCACAGAGGCACTAATCATGGCAGCACAAGAGCAGGCCCACAGCACAAGAGCAATAGAGGCCAGGGTCTATCATACCAGGTAAGACCCAAGATGCAGGCTGTGTAAAGATGCCCCTGAGATGGTCCAGCACATAATACAGACCCTCCAGGATTTCGTGATGTTGCGATCGCAACTATTAATGCAAAATCAAGCAAACCCTGCAAAATCACAACTTTTTGCAACTTTAACCCAATATTTATTGTTTCTAAAGTGATTTGCCACCGTTTCTGCTGTCTAGTGTCTTCTTTGTGGGTTTGTGTAGTGTGGAATACAAAATAACCTCAAATAACTCACGAAGAAGACATGACGTCACATCCTCTTAACATCAGAATGCCGGGAGCATGCAGGAGTAGCGACCGAAGCAAAAATGTGCGCTAATGCTTCACATTTGCCCACAAAGATTTCAGCAAAGGACAGCACAAAACACCGCAGTAAAGTTAGTTTTAAGTTGGATATTAGATATTCGCGCTCCGCGGAGTTGGCAGCGTCTAGCTCACGGCTGACCCGAAACAGGAACGCTAATGTCGGCCAGCTGTTCTCTGCGCGCAAATATCCAATATTCAACTTAAAACTAACTACACTGCGGTCGCAAACCAGTTTCCTACCCAGTTGCACGAGAGTGGGGGAAGCTGTTTTTCACGTCCTGCAATGTAATCATCGAACATAAACGCAAGTCATCCATCAATAAACATTTTGTGTCCGCAAAACATGTGAGGAGAGCTGCAGACGAGGGAAAATCCAGAAATGGACATGAATGTCAGTTTATAAGCTATCAAAGTTCTCAAATAAAGCACCTTTTGATAACGTCAATGTTTGTTGGTAATTATCTTACAAAACTAGTAAGTATTTTTGGTTCATATATTAAAAGTTATGGTTGTTTATTGATTTTGGTAAAAAAAACAAATCGCAACTTTTAGGAAAATGCCCCGCAAAATCAGGCATTTTAGCCCGCAACAATCACAAAAAATGCCTGCGAAATCCTGGAGGGACTGATAATAGTAGAATGGAAGATGCAGGCAGGCAAAGCATACAAGGAACACCATAACCAAGTGGCAGGAATAGTGTACAGGAACATCTGTACCAAGTATGGATTGGAAGTCCCACAGTCAATGTGGGAGACTCCACCTAAGGTAGTCAACAATGGCAGGGCTAAGATACTGTGGGTCTTCCAGATCCAGACTGGCAAACAGATGATGGCTAACAAACTGGACATTGTAGTGATAGATAAGATACAGAAGAAAGCAGTGGTGATAGATGTAGCAGTCCCAATCCAATGTAACATCAGGAAGAAGGAGCACGAAGAGCTCCGGAAATACCAAGAGCTAAAAGAGGAAATGGAGAAGTTGTGGAAAGTCAAGGTCTCTGTGATGCCAGTGGTTATTGGAGCACTCGGTGCTGTGACCCCCAAAATGGAAGAGTGGCTCCAATACATCCTAGGAACAACCTAAAAGATATCTGTCCAGAAGAGCGCAAGAGCGCAGTCCTAGGAACAGCTAAGATACTGCGTAGAACCCTCAGGCCTCTGGTAAAAGACCAGAGCCTGAAGTGAAAGTGGAAACGCCCATGTGGAACAAACAGGGCGAGATAGAAGTTTTATATATAAAAAAAAATTCCCTTCTCACCCTCCGCGGGTGGTCTTGTTTCATCCTCTGAGCTCGGGTCCTCTACCAGAGGCCTGGGAGCTTGAGGGTTCTGCGCAGTATCTTGGCTGTGCCTAGAACTGCACATTTCTGGACTGAGATGTCTGATGTTGTTCCTGGGATCTGTTGTAGCCACTGCTCC